>NW_027514542.1:0-187073 GCF_048772815.1 Callospermophilus lateralis | reverse complement strand
GAGTTTAACAGGAGTGATCACTTCTCACAAATTGTATTTGCCAAATTAGCCACCTCACAAAATGTAGGTGTGATACCAGGTAGTGTTCTATATGTGCATTTAAAAATACATGTGCTGAATAGGCTACAGAGAAAGGGAGATAGGTATTCACATATTTGTTAACATTAAAAACACATGGAGAACTATTTCAATTAAAAATTGACTAGATTTATAACACCTACAATTAATCATGCAAAAAACAAGTCCAACTATACACTATGATTCCTCTGAACTGCTTGTATTCCTATTCTGTTTGTGTTATTTTTCTCCATCATATTAGGAGTAGTAGTCAGAGTCTATTAGGGTATGCGTTAGTGTCAAGGATTCAGTATTTCGAATGGAAATATGGAAAATGACTCTAATTGGTATGCAAATATGTGCTACACAAAAATGTTCACACTCTCATCCAGAAGATTGCCTTGACATTACCTTAGTTCCAAGTAAGATACAATTAGAGGAGAAAAGTTAGAAAATCTGTAAATACATATCAGGAATAAAAAATGCTCAGGAGTTCACAAACTTGTAGGTGGTAGAGGAGTTTCCAAAAGTAAGGGACAGGGTAAACACTCCACAAACATTGAGCTCTGCTTGTGTAAAGACTTCTTGAGAAACTCTCAGAGGTTGGGCTCTTAAAATACATGTTGTTGTCAGGAGCTTTAGCTTCCTTTGTTGTGTGACCATCAAATCTGGGTCTGCAAATATGTGACCTGAAGGACATTGTTTCTAATTTTCCAATGAAAATGAGGCAGCAGTGCTGAATACTCTTTTTGTAGTTAAACTATGGCCACTGGGGTGTAAGTGTCTCCCCGGGTTGACTGTGAAGCCATTTGGTCATGCTCCAATTTTCGTGGTGTTACTCCTTGGTGCACTGGGAGTTTGGTATTTGCTTCATGAAATACAAGGAGTTCAACTGGGACACAGTGCTGGAGGGAGTTCTGTCACGTGTGGAGGGACACAGTCTGCATGAGAATGCACCAACCAGGATTCTGTCCCACATAGGTTGCCCCTTTGTCCATAGCAACCTGATTCTGAACATTGCCCAGAAACCTATCCATATAACAAGATGCCTTTACATATAACGGTCTGCTGGCTGTACCCTGTCAGTCACAAGGCAATTGGAAGCCAATGGCAGATCCACATGCCCCAACACACATGTTTTATCACACACCTTCACACCTATGCTCTAGTCCCACTAAAGAACAGGCTCCAAAATACTGGCATCACTGTTCTACACAATTTTCATGAAACCCAGTCAGTCAAGGCACTGTGAGATACACTCATGATCAGCAACAGGACATCCAAAAGTTTTCCAGTGCCACCTGGTTATGGGAATTTCAAAAGTTTCATGGTATTTATCAAGCCATTTTTTGAGGATAAAGTTGTTGGCTCTGTGGGTTTCAATTCATTCAGGAACCATTAAATGTTGAAGAAGCTCATTTCAATGAAAGATCTTGAGAACACTCACAGGCAAGTCTTCCCAAAGAGTGGCCAAAAGGTCACATGAAGTCAGGCCCATTGAGGTCTACAATGTGAGGTCCATGTGTGTTTTGACTCTCAACTGTGGCTTTAAAGAATTTCAGAATAAAATCATGTGATATCCAGGCTGAGATTCCCAGTGCTCTGGGCAAAGCCACCCTGCACCTAGATCTCCCTGCACCACAATTAATACCTGAGATCTAGGTTGCATGGCCTAGTAAAATCCAAACACAATTCATGACAATACTTCTCTGATGTCACTTGAAGAATTCAGTCTCTAAGGAGAATCATACCAGAGTTCAAGCCCAGGTGGACCCAGTCATCTGTTCCAAGCGCCAAACAAATTACCACAATTCAAAACAAAATGCTCCCACATGCCCCTTATCTTCTTCAATTTGAGGCCAAATGACTGTGGGGTTTAGATTCTTTATGTAAATTGGATTCATGTGAAAACCCAAGCACCTATGGGCTAAACTCTGCAGGGCTTTAAAGAACTCATTTGACCCAAAGGATCCCTATTTTCACTTGATGGATGTCAGGGCCATTAGAGAGGAAGGTGAGAGTCTTCATCCACAATAACTGCTCTTTTGGCCATTTTGGTTTTGGATGCACCCATGGGATCTTTCTTTAGATCCATCAGGTGCTGAGAATCTAAGCCACAGCCTCACACAGGGCCAAGAGGCTGATTCAGACACATCTCTTTCCAAAGCAATTAAGCAAAGAGCAAAACACACACAGACATTATAAAGTGGCAATATATATGCCAATTGAAATTCATGATGAAATATATATCGTCCACAGATCCAAAAATATTAATTTTACTGAACATGGATTTATGAATAATGTTGTTCAACTGGAAAGGTTACCCTTAGGCTGAATTTTATGATCCAATAGCGTTTAGGAGGAGTGATCTCTTGTCATAATTTGTATCTGCCATGTCAGCCACCTCACAAGAATGTATATGTGATACCAGGTAGGATTCAATATGTTTATATAAAAATACATGTGATGAATAGGCTACAGAGAAAAGGATACAGGAATTCACATATTTATTAACTTTAAAAACACAAGGAGAACTATTTCAATTAAAAATTAACTAGATTTATAACACCTACCCTACATAATGCAAAAGGCAAGTCCAACTATACAGCATGCCTCTTCTGAACTGCTTGTATTTCTACTGTGTTTGTATGCACTGTGGGTTTCAAGAACCATTAAATGTTGAGGAAGCTCATTTCAATGAAACTCTGGAGAACTCTCATAGGCAAGGCTTCCCAAAGAGTGACCAAAAGGTTAGATATAGCCAGGCCCATTGAGGTCTACAATGTGAGGTCCATGTGTGTTTTGACTCTCAACTATGGCTACCAAGTCTTTAAGAATAAAATCATGGGATATCTTTGCTGAAATTCCCAGTGCTCTGTGGAAAGCCACCCTCGGCCTTGGTCTTAGTTTCCAAGGGCGACTCTCATGCTTGACCTCTTAAAATATCACCACAATTCATGGCAATACTTCTTTGAGTTCAGTTCCAGAAGTCAGTCTCTAAGGGGAATCACACAAGAATTCAAGCCCAGGTGGACCCAGTCATCTCTTCCAACCGTCACACAAATGACCACAATTAATACCAAAACACTCTCACATGGCCCTCCTCTTCTTCTATAAAGGCACTCATCATAACATCTGGCTGGAGGTTTCCATGAGGGGCACAGCCCAAGACAGTGTCCCAAATAAGCTCCCTTGCCACTCATTTGCCTAAATTCAGGGTGGCTTGGACACCCTTCTTGTGCACCAGGAGTGATCTGAAAGGGTAAAATAAATTGAAATTAAAGTGTAAAAGTTGAAGTGTAAAAGACCGGGTTTTGTAAAGTTTCTAAGCTGCAAGGCCTGAGTTAAAATGTAAAGGACCAGGTATTGTTAAGTTCCTATGCTACATGCAAAACCTGAAATTCCTGTAGCTTGTAGTACAATTCCGGACTGCCCAGTAAATATTCCCCCTGACCGCCTGGTTGTTTAATAACCTAGGACCCTGTGTGGCCTGGCACATAGGCATCGCAAGGCCTAAACCAATCTGTTTGAATGTGTACCTCGCTTTAGAACTCACCTATCACTCCCGCCTGACCTGTTCCTGCCAATGAATGAACTAATCATGTTTAGGAATTGTTGTTTGATTTTTCTGCGGTGTATGTTGATTTCTTAAAGGAGACTGTGATATATGTAAAGTCCCGCCCTCCCCAAAAAGTGTACTTAAGCACTGCTCAACCCCTGCTCGGGGCTCTGGGCTGCTCTCCCTTCTTGAGTGAGCACGTAGCCCCAGCATGCTGGATTGGATCCTCAATGAACGCCTTTTTCTGTTGCATGAGCCGCGTTCTCTTGGTGGTCTCTTCCTCCGACATTCACCGGACCCTTACATTTGGTGCGTTGGCCAGGAATCACGCAGCATAGGACAAGGACACACCAACAGACCCCTCTGGAGGTAAGTAAGGCGCTTCTTTTCATTTTTCCTTGTGATAACTCAGAGCTTTTTGTTCAGGTTCCATTTTTCCGTTTTTGGTTTGAGTTGGCAGAGTGGCTTCCAGCGGAGAATGTAAGTTCCCCCTGTCAGTGGTGGACAAACGTGTCCTAAAGCCACAGGCCATGTCCTTGCAAGGGATGCCTTGGAGGACTCGGGGAGTGACGGATGTGCTCTCATTAGGTGAGGAGGGACGAATGAGCCCACATTAGGTGACTCTGCTGGCAACCCATCATATCTTGCTGACTACTTTTTTCTCTCAGGTTGAATTCACTGTCTGTCTTTGTGGTCTAACCCATCAGGTTTTGACAGTTACTAGGTTCTAATCTTTACTTCTGAACCCGTGTTAAATGTTAACTGTGTGTACATGTTTGTGTCACGTTTGTATTGTCCTTGCCTCTGTTTGAGAAACTCTCATTATGGGACAAAGCCATTCCATGCCTCTTTCCTTGAAGCCATTCCTGGTCCCTGCCTCCAATCCGACCCCTTCACCCAGGATCCTATCACTCAAACCTTCTACTCCTCCCCCTCTTCCCTCCATTCTCTCTGAGTCACAAGATTGTAGATCTTGGGGTTGTGAACAAACGGGAGCTGCATGATGGTCTTTGTGTGTCATTTTATCTGTGTTTCTGTTAAATGTGATGGCATTGTTTGGTCCGATGCAGAGTCCCGAGTTCCAACCTGCATTACATATGTGGAAGTTACTTTAGCTAAATTTTAAACTAATGCTTCTCCTGTGAGGGACCAAAAGTCAATAGAACCGCCAGTTTTTCTGTTCTCACCTTTTCACCTCTCTTAGCTGTGCTTTAAAGAACTTTGATAAACTTTACTCCCCTTTGTTAAGCAACATTACGGAAGCAGTGATTTCTTTTCTTCCCGTAGTTGGATTGAGCATGCCCACTGCAGAGGGAAATGTCTGGGGTCTAAGAACTTTGATATCTCGCTTAAACTTTTCTCAATACCCTGTTCTCATTATTAAATTGGCATTAATTGGCTTTGGGATGGGAACCAAGCCTTCAGTCATAAATTTTGACACCCCAGAGGGGACTTTAAATAAACCCCACTCTGCCCTCTTGGGGAAGCCTAGCACTCAAAACAACTGAAGCAGAGAATGAAATTTTTGGGAGCTGACTACTGCAAAGTTGGGAGACATAGAATATGCCTGGTGCCTGGGGTCAAAGCAAACCAGAGGAACTAATCCTGTAAGTAAATGGTGAGGCTAAGGGACTCCCAGCAGCTGCCAGATCCATTTGGCTGTGGGGAACTCCCTTATTCCTTACGTGCACTTTAAGGATTTCTCCACCTCTGTTTACTTAACAAAAGGGACAATGAATGCATTAATATGTTGATATTATAGATTGTTTCTTGGGGATGATCTAGGGTGAATGTGTATCTAGAAATGATTTTTTTTATTTTAACCATCTGGTATCTAAATGGGTTTCTAAAGCATTGCACTATCTTACAGTTAAAAGTTGGGTTTAAACAATTGTTTATTTTGATTTCAGGTAGTTCATGCTAGGAAACTTAAATACTTAGGGTAAAAAAAAATAAAGAGTTTTAATTTTGAACTAGACAGCCTGAAAAAATTTCACTAGATATATCAGTGCATTAACTTGGGAAGAGATAATAAATTATGATATGGTATCTATTCCCATCAGTGTGTAAGATTTTAAAAAATGGTACTAAATTAAAACGTTGGTCTGGCTTATTGAAATGACATTAATTAGCAACAGTCTTGGAAATTTTTAAAGCTTAATTTCGGATACACATGGTAGCATGTGGTTCTTTTTAAAAATTTTTCAGCCAATTTAATTTAACTTAATACTATTAGAAACTTCATAACAAAGAAAGGGGCTTAATGATCCTATAGAAACTTCTTCTGATGGTGGCATTAATATTATCAAAAAATGATCCTATTTTCAGTTTTGTGTGAGCAAGTTTTTCTAGTGTAGAAAAATCTAAAGAAATAAAATTTTGAGAATTACATCTTCAACTTGCATCAAAATTTTCAACATCCAAACCTGGAAATTATGACTTATAGATAAATGCCTTAGGCGTGAGGTTTCTTCTCAGAATTCCAGTCTTTCCAGTTTTCCAGACCTCAGCCAGGACTTACTTTGATATGCAAATAAAAGAAGCCTGCAGCACTCAGCAGGAGACAGATAAAAAGAGTAAATGTGTCTTTTTACCTGAACTCAAACTAGACCTAACCAAAAAAGTATATAATATGGTATTTACTAATTACTGGCCAGTCATCATTTTTAGGACTCTTGCTTTTCTTAGATTCTGTAATTTTTTTTTTGAGCTCATGATCTTGACTCTGCTGATGGGTTAATGTTTTCTGATCAGTTCTATTTTTGATCGACTCTGGAGTTTTCAGCATTGCAATGGAGATTTCACCTGAAAAAAGCTACAAGGCCTTTACTATTGTGTTATGTGTTACATTTGTGTTACGTGTTGTATGTTGGTATGTCTGTATGTGTGTATGTCCATATATCATGCAGGGATATGACAATTGACAGATGAGGAGCGCTCATGAAAAATTTAAAAATGTATCCAAATATCTTTGATTCACGTGATTCATATGTTTTAATTCAAATTGGGTAAACAGATAAAAATAAAGATGTCTTTAAAATTAGGCCAATAAGTTTTCTAGGTTTTCAAAAAGGCCCTAATAAAATGTAGATGTCTATAAAATAATCTGCTTAAATTCAGAAATTGAAAAGCATTGTATTGAAATGTGAACAGAAAGAGGTTAGTAGATGGAAAAGAGAAACTAAAAGGTTCTAGATATAGATATAATAGAGGAAAAACGTGTTTCTGGATAAGAGAGTCTATATGATTAAGTAATTAAAAGGGTTTAAGTAAATAATAAAAAAAGGTGTGTGTAACTTGGTTATATGTGTAAGTTTTGAGCAAGTAATCTTAAAAAATTAAACAGCTGGTAAAACAAGTACTGTTTTTATAAAATTGTGCCATGTTATTTCTTTAAAATCTAAACTTGTTTAATACAAAAACATCAATGTAATTGTGGTGTTAATGTGTTCATATCTTCCAGGTATACAAGTCTGTAAGGTAGAAGCTTGCAAAGACCATTGTATCAAGCTGGTGATCTAAGGTTGTATGGTAATTCTAGGCTTAAAAGAAAAACATGTTGGAGTGTTGGAGATTTATGTATATCATTTGTGTTCTATAATTGGACTTTTTATCAATAAGATATGTACAGTTCCATGTTACTTTTTACACTGAGATACAATCTAAAAGTATTTTTAACTTAATGAGAGCCAAATCTGTGAAGGTTTTATTGTAAACTCAAAGGTAATGCCCATTCATTTCCATGTGAAAACTGTTTTCTTCAGGCTTCACAAAGGGGTGGCCTGAGACAAAGACTTTCCTGATATTCAGGGCAACATAACAATAGGTAATCAAAAGGCCCAAAGCAGGGTTTCTCCACTGAGACTTTACTGGCTACACTGATATCTGAGTTTTCTGAGATGCTTGCCATTCCCTTCAGCTACCAGTACATGGCCATGTCACAGAGATTGGAAGTGGTACATATATTTGACACAAAATCATGAGCCTATTCTGGAGAGTGGCCAGAATTCAGGAAGAAAACAGGAACGTAGGAAGATAGTTGGTGTTGCCCATTGATAAGGCAAGCCACACACCATTCATAAATTGTGCCGGATGAATGCTGGGAAGTTTTCTCCTTGAGAGGATACACCCATTGAGGCATTTTCTTTTCTAATGTCTACAACCACGAAAACAGTGGGATACACAGACCTAAAAACACTCGCCTTGTCAAAGGACTAACTAGAAACAGTCCACTCCAAACCAAACACACCCCCTTTCCTAACTATTCTCAGAACAAAAGAAAAAACCACAAACCCACACCCACAACCACAAAGGCACCTCCTTCCCCCAAGTGGGTCTGGAACTATCCAGAGTGTCCTCTGACTGGAGGGCCATACTATGTTCCCCAGAAATGGTCTGTCCTGTCTCAGATCTGGACTCCTTGGTCAACTCTGTGAAGTTGTCAGGAGCCAGCAGTGAGCCTCTATCTGTTTTCTCCGGAAGGGCCCCTCTTCAGAATTTTTCTGGAATTTGGCCATTCTCACATAAGTAGGTACCACAAAAGACTGACTCTGTCCTTGGAAAATCCAAACAAGTAAGAACACTGGAACTGGTGCTGGGACTGGGCCTGGGTGCCTAGATTCCTGGAACCCAAATTTGGAGAGTTCCATCAACAAGGATGTGAGGTGAGGTCACTTCCTTTAGTAACTGAGTGAGGTCACTGCCTTGGCAACCAACTTGTCCTAACATTTGCTTCCTAAGGTCTCATAACATGGAGGATGTCCCTACTTCCTGTGACACTTTCACAAGTTAGAATGGTAAAGAAACAATAGTCACCTCTGAACAGCTCTCCACACAGGCCTCTCCTCTACATTAAGAAGAGAGAATCTGATTCAGACACAACCCTTCATCCTGACCAGGCTGTTTGCCATGGAAGATGCCTTTTGCTCTCTCAGATCCTTCATAGCTGCCTACATCTTCTCCAGGGTTCATTTCTGCATGGAACTTTGAAGTTTTCAGCAGGTGGAAGATCCCCTGCATTCCTGTATTGTAAGACCAAATCTTTCCCTGCTTTTCTGAACACTTAGATTGAGGGAACAGTGTATGGTTAGGGTTAACAATATGTTCAATTAAAACCAAAATACTCCCACATGTCCCTCATATTCTTCCATGTAGACATTCATCATAACCTCTGGCTGGAGGTTTCCATAAGGGGCGCAGCCCAAGACAGTGTCCAAAATAAGTTCCCTTGCCCCTCATTTTCCTAAAGTCAGGGTTTCCTGGACACCCTTCCTGTAAACCAGGATTGATCAAATAGGCCTGCCAGTAATACTGCTCTGTTTCTTCATTTTGAAGCCTACTGACTGTGAGGTATAGATTCTTTATGTGATTTGGAGTCATGTGAGAACCCAAGCACTGCTGCAGGGCTTTGAAGAACTCATTTGTCTCAAAGGATCCCTATACTTACTTAATGGAGGTCAGGAACCTAACAGAGGAAGCAAGAGACTTCATCCACAATGACTGATCTTTTTGCCATTTTGGTTTTGGATGCACACATGGGATCTTTCTTTAGATCCATCAGGTGCTGATAATCAAAGCCACAGCCTCTCTCAGAGCCGAAAGGATGATTCAGACACATCCCTTTCCAAAGCAATTAAGCAAAGAGCCACAGGTGATGCTCATTCATTTCCAATTGAAAGCACTTTTCTTCAGGCTTCACAAACTGGTGGCCTGAGGAAAAGACCTTCCTGACATTCAGGTCAACAGAACAGTAGGTAAGCAAAAGGCACAAAGCAGGGTTTCTCTACTGAGACTTTACTGGTCACACTGATATCCGAGATTTCAGAGATGCTCCCAATTCCCTTCATCTATCCAGTACATGGCCATGTCACAGAACTCTACGGAGGTCCATATCTTGGACAAAAAACATGAGCCTATTCTGGAGAGTGGCCAGAATTCAGGAAGAAAACAGGAACTAAGGAAACAAGTAGGTGTTGTCTACAACCACGAAAACAGTGGGATTCACAGACCTAAAAACACTCGCCTTGTCAAATGACTTACTAAAAACAGTCCACTCCAAACCAAACATACTGCCTTTCCTACCTATTCTCAGAACATGATAAAAAAACACAAATTCACACCCACACCCACAAAGGCACCTCCTTCCCCCAAGTAGGTCTGTGACTATCCAGAGTGTCCTCAGACTGATGGGCCTTACTCTGCTCCCTCGAAATGGACTGTCCTGTCTCAGATCAGGTCTCCTTTACCAACTCTGTAAAGTTTTCAGCATCAATCAGTGAGTCACTACCTGCTTTCTCAGGAAAGGCCCCTCTTCAGAGCTTTCCTGGCATTTAGCCATCCACACATCAGTATGTACCAAAAAGACTGACTCTGTCCTTGGTAAATCCAAACAAGTGAACCCACTGGGACTGGGACTGGGACTGGCTCTGAGTGCCTGGCTTCCTGGATCCCAAGTTCAGAGAGTTCCATCACCAAGGAAGTGAGGTAGGTCACTTCCTTCAGGAACTGAGTGAGGTCACTACCTTGGTAACCACTTTATCCTAACATTTGCTTCCAAGGGTCCCACGAGAGAGAGGCTTCCCCTACTTCCTGTGTCACATTCACAAGATAGAATGGTATATCAACCATAGGCACATGTTAACAGCTCTCCACACAGACCTGGTTTGGTCCATCTTCTCTACTTTAAGAAAAGAGAGGCTTATTCAGACACATCGCTTCATCCTGACCAGGTATTTTACCAAGGAAGATTACTGTTGCTCTCTCAGGTCCTTCATAGCTGCCTACATCTTCTTCAGGGTTTATTTCTGCATGGAACTTGAGGTTCTCAACAGGTGGAAGATCCCCTACCTACCTGTATTATAACACCAACTCTGTCCCTGGTCTTTGTAAAGTTAAATTGAGGGAACAGTGCATGGTTAGGGTTAATAACATGTTCAATTTGGGTTAGGAATCATTCTGCGAGATGAATAATGGTATTGGGGACCTCCGATATTTACAAGCATATATAGGTGTAATATAAGTATGAATACAGAAATCTAGGAAAGATTTGAAACACAGATGAACACTGGGCCCTTGATTGGGATACTTAGCTTTGAATTATTTCCGCAAAGTTGTCTCAAATAAATCGTTATACAATGGCATAGGACCTTGTACCTTGGATGACTGAATGAGGAAGAGATCCTCCAGACAAAAAGGGATAGTTCCAAAAGTTATTTAGATATAGGGTTTTGGTTAGAGAGTGAATGCAAATGTCAGCATATGTGAAGAGTCAGTCACAGTGATGAACTGGGGAAAATGTGTAGGAAAGCAGATATCAATAGAGACATTAGGAAATCAGGGAAAGTACAAAGTGAGTAATAGGATAAGACGTTTTTAACAGGGTTGAGTTTGAATATATAATCTTAGGAAGAAACAAATATGTAGTCACCAATAGGAATGATATTTGAGATCATTAGTTAATCAGGACATGGATGTTGTTAGTAATACATGCTCACATTAAATTTAGGCTTTGGTACAATCATAAGGGTGTCCGTTGCATTTTTTGTCAGGAATATTACTGTGATGAAATGTAAATGTATATCAGGTGACTACAGTATTTCTTCAAACATTTCTGAAAGCAACATTTTAAGACTTATAAATTAGTATTGGGGACACAAGTACGTGTACCCTGTGCCTATGATAATAAAGATGATGCCTTAATAGACCATACTGTAAATAAATAATATAACTTGATCAAACTTTAAATAATGGATTGAATTGATATCTGAAAATATATAGGAAATCTTATATTGATATACATAAGTTCATTCTAACCAGTTATACATCTAATGGTAATTTTAGCATTATGGTTTATCATGAAGAGTGTGGGAGTTTTGCTTCAAAAATGATTATGGAAATCGAAAATAATGTGTTTGGAAATAATCTCATGAAAAGTACAGTCAAGAAACATGGAGGAACACATATATTCTGAAGCAGGAAGTAATTGCAAGTGAACCAAATGCGTACAGATTTGTTAACTTGTGGATGAAAAGTATTATCTTATAATGTCCATAAACTGAAGAAATAGTAATGTACCAGTGTTGAATAAAAATGAACTTCAAAATACACATCATGTCCCATAGGATTTTACTTGCATTGATGTTAAACTGGGTCAGTTACTGTACAAATATTAGGATTTGTAAGCACCTTTCACCGAAGTTAGTTTTCAGTACTGGGAAATAAATATGTATTTCATGTGGATGAATATTTCTGAGAATAATTTTGTGAAAATTTGATTATAAATCCACATATAGGAACATGAGTTAAATTAGTGAGTGTAAAATAAGACACATATATTTCATATTTTGAATAATCTGGAGAAAAAAAAAAAAATATATATATATATATATATATATATATATATATATATATATATATATATATATATATATAAAGATACAAACACAGACATTAAAATGTAGTAATATGTATGCCAATCAAAATTCATCATGAAATATATATCATCCTCATATCCAAAACTATTCTTTTTACTGAGCATGGATTTATGTATAATGCTGTTCATCTAGGAAATTCACCCATATGTTGAATTTTCAGTTCCATCAGTATTTAGGGGGAGTGATCTCTTCTCACAATTTGTATCTTCCTAAAACAGCAAGCTCACAAGAATGTACGTGTGATACCAGGTAGGATACTAAATATGCATAATAAATTTCATGAGATGAATAGGGTACAGAGAAAGGGAGACAGAAATGTACATATGTGTTAACTTTAAAAACTCATGGAGAAGTATTACAATGAAAAGTTGACTAGATTTATAACACATTCACTTGATAAAGCAGAAGGCAAGTCCTAGTATACACCATGCCTCCTATGAACGGCCTGTATTTCTATTCTGTTAGGTTTCTTTTTCTACATCATATTAAGATTAGTAGTCAGAGTCTAGTAGGGTATGGGTTAGTGACAGGGATTCATTATTTCTAATGGAAAATAGGAAAATGAATCTAATGTGTATGCAAATATTTGCTAGACAAAAATCTTCCCACTGTCCTCCAAAACAATGCCTTGATATTTCCTTCGCCACAAGTAATACACAATTAGTGGAGAAGAGTTTGAAAGTCTGTGAATATATATCTGGAAAAGAAAATGCTCAGGAGTTCACAACCTTGGAGGTGGTAGTGGAATTTCCAAAAGTAAGTTACAGGGTAAACACTCCACAAACATGGAACTCTGGTGGCCTAATGAGTTGTTGAGAAACTGCCTCTGAGTTTGGGCCCTTGAAAAATTTGTTGTTGTCAGGAGCTTTAGCTTCCTTTGTATTGAGACCATCAAACCTGGGTCGGCATCTATGTGACCTGGATGACATGGTTCCTTATATGCTATTGAACATGAGGCAGAAGTTCTGAATTTTCCCTTTGTTAGTAAACTGAGGACACTGGGGTCTAAGTGTCTAACCATGTGATCTGTGAAGCCATTTGGTCATACTCCACTTTTCGTGGTGTTTCTTACTGCTGCACTGGGAGTTTGGTATTGGCTTCACGTAATACAAGGAGAAAAACTGGGACACAGTGCTAGAGGGAGTACTCTCACGTGTAGTGGATGAGGGTCTGCAGGAGAATGCACCAACCAGGCTTCTATCCCAAAAAGCTTGCACCCATGTCCATAGCAACCTGATTCTGAACATTGCCCTGAAACCTCTCCATATAACAAGGTCCCTTTACTTGTAAGGTTCTGCTGGCTGCACCATGTCAGTCACAAATCATTCGGAAACCAATGGCAGAACCACGTGTCCCCACGACAGATGTTTTATCATACACCTGCCCACCACTGCTCTGGGCCCACTAGTCAGCAGGCTCCAACTTTCTGGCATCTCTGTTCTCACCATTTTCATGAAACCCAGTCAATCAATGCAATGTCTGGTACACTCGTGATCAGCAACAGATATCCAAAGGTTCTCCAGTGCCACCTGTTCATGGGAATTTAAAAAATTCATAGTATTTATATAGCCAATTTTCAAGGATGAATTTGGAGGCACTGTGGCTTTCAATTTATTCAGGAACCATGAAATGGTGAGGAAGATTATTTCAATTAAAGCTCAGGAGAACTCTCAGAGGCAAGGCTTCCCAAAGAGTGGCCAAAAGGTCACATTAAGCCAGGCCCATTGAGGTCTACAATTGAGGTCCATGTGTGTTTTGACTCTCAACAATGGCTGCCACGTCTTTCTGAATAAAGTCATGTGATATCCTGGCTGAGATTCCCAGTGCTCTTTGGAAAGCTATCCTGGGCCTAGATCTCAGTCTCCAAGGGCAACTCTCATGTGTGGCCTCCTAAAATCCCAACACAATTCATGTCAATACTTCTCTGAGTTCATTTCCAGAACTCAGTCTCTAAGGGGAATCACTCCAGAGTTCAAGCCCATGTGGACCCAGTCATCTCTTCCAACTACCACACAAATGACCACAATTAAACCAAAACACTCCCACATGGCCCTCATCTTCTTCAATATAAACTCTCATCATAACTTCTTGCTGGAGGTTTCCATGAGGGGCGCAGCCTAAGACAGTGTCCAAAATAAGCTCATTTGCCCCTTATTTGCCTAAATTCAGGGTGGCCTGAAAACCCTTCCTGTGAATCAGGTGTGATCAAATAGGCCTGCCATTAATACTGCTCTACTTCTCCAATTTGAGGCCTACTCTCTGTGGGGCATAGATTCTTTATGTGAATTGGGGTCATGAGAAAACCCAAGCACCTATGGGCTACCCTCTGCAGGGCTTTGAAGAACCCATTTCAGTGAGTCTAGGTGTTGGACCAAAAGTTCTTTAGATATAGGGGTTTTGTTAGAGAGTGAATGTAAATGTCAGCATATTTCAAGAGTCAGTCACAGTGATGAACTGGGGAAAATGTGTAGGAAATCAGATATCAATAGAGACATTAGGAAATCAGGCAAAGTACAAAGTGAGTGATAGGATGAGACATTTTTAACAGGGTTCAGTTTCAATATTTAATCTTAGGAAGAAACAAATATGTACTCACCAATAGGAATGATATTTGAGATCATTAGTTAATCAGGACATGGATGTTGTTACTAATACATGCTCACTTTCAATATAGGCTTTGGTAAAATCATAAGTGTGTCCGTTGCATTTTGTGTGAGGAATATTACTGTGATGAAATGTATATATATATCAGGTGGCTAGAGTATTTCTTCCAATATTCTTAAAGCAATATTTTAAAGACTTATAAATTAGTATTTGGGATACAAATAGGTATACCATCGGTCTATGAATATAGAGATGATGCCTTAATAGACCATACTGTGAATAAATAATATAACTGGTTCAAACTTTAAATAATGGATTGAATTGATATCTGAAAATATATAGGAAATCTTATATTGATATACATAAATTCATTCTAACCAGTTATACATCTAATGGTAATATTAGCATTATGGTTTATCATGAAGAGTGTCTGAGTTTTGCTTCAAAAATGATTATGGAAATCAAAAAAAATGTGTTTGGAAAGAATCTCATTAAAAGAACAGTCAAGAAACATGGAGGAATACATGTGTTCTGAAGTAGGAAGTGATTGAAAGTGAACTAAATGCCTATAAATTTGTGAAATTGTGGATGAAAGAATATATCCTATTATGTCCATAAACTGCAGAAATAGTAATGTATCAGTGTTGAATAAAAATGAACTTCAAAATACACATCATGGTCCCATAGGTGTCTACTTGCATTGATGTGAAACTGGGTCAGTCACTGTGGAAATATTACGATTTGTATGCACCATTCACTGAATTTAGTTTTCAGTACTAGGAAATAAATATGTATTTAAGGTGGATGAATATTTCTAAGAATTATTTTGTGAAAATTTGATTATAAATCCACATACACACACATGAGTAAATTTAGAAAGTGTATAATAAGACACATATATTTCATATTTTGGAAAATCTAAAGAGTAGATATCTATATCTATATAGATAGATAGATAGATAGATAGATAGATACTCACATACACAGACATTAAAATGTAGCAATATATATGCCATTTGAAAATCATAATAAAATAGATATCATCCACGTATCCAAAAATATTCATTTTACTGAACATTTATTTATGCATAATATTGTTCATCTAGGAAATTCACCCATAGGTTGAATTTCCAGTTCCATCAGTATTTAGAGGGAGTGATCTCTTCTCACAATTTGTATCTTCCAAAATAATCAAGCTCACAAGAATGTACATGTGATACCAGGTAGAATTCTAAAGATGCATTAAAAAATACATGTGATGAATAGGCTACAGAGAAAGGGAGACAGAAATTTACATATGTGTTAATTTTAAAAACTCATGGAGAAGTATTACAATGAAAAGTTGACTATATTTATAACACATACCGTTGATAAAGCCGAAGGCAAGTCCAAGTATACACCATGCCTCCTATGAAAGGCCTGTATTTCTATTCTGTTAAGTTTCTTTTTCTCCATCATATTTGGATTAGTAGTCAGAGTCTAGTAGGGTATGGGTTAGTGTCAGGGATTCAGTATTTCAAATGGAAAATATGAAAATGAATCTAATGTGTATGCAAATATGTGCTACACAAAAATCATCCCACTCTCATCCAGAACAATGCTTTGACATTACCTTCGCCCCAAATAAGACACAATTAGTGGAGAAAAGTTAGAAAATCTGTGAATACATATGTGGAAAGAAAAATGCTCAGGAGTTCACAAACTTGTAGGAGGTAGAACGGGTTACAAAAAGGGAGAGGGTAAACACTCCACAAACATGGAGCTCTGCTGGCCCAATGACTTTTTGAGAAACTGCCTCTGAGGTCGGGCAGTTAAAATATATATTGTTGTCAGGAGTTTTAGCTTCCTTTGTAGTGAGACCATCAATTCTGGGTCTCCATCTATGTGACCTGGATGACATGGTTTTTTGTTTTCTAGTGAACATGAGGCAGCAGTGCTGAATTCTCTCTTTGTAGGTAAACTTTGGCCACTGGGGTCTAAGTATCTAACTGTGTTGTCTGTAGAGCCATTTGGTCATTATCCACTTTCGTGGTGTTTTTTACTGCTGCACTGTGAGTTTGGTATTGGCTTCACGAAATACAAGGAGTTCTACTGGGACACAGTGCTGGAGGATGTACTCTCACGTGTGGTGGGTTAGTAAAATGCACCAGTGAGGCTTCAATCCCACATAGCTTTTCAACTTGACAATAGCAACCTGATTCTGACCTTTGGCAGGAATCCTCTCCATATAACAAGATGCCCTTACATAGAAGGGTCTGCTGGCTGTACCATGTCAGTCACAAGTCTTTCTAAGCCAATGGCAGATCCACGTGGCCCCACCACAAATGTTTTTTTCACACACCTACACTCCTCTGCTCTAGGCCCACTAGTCTGCAGGCTCCAACTTTCTGGCATCTATGTTCTACACTTTTTTCATGAAACCCAGTCAATCAAGGCACTGTCTGGTACAATCATGATCAGGAACAGGACATTCAGAAGTTCTCCAGTGCAACCTGGTCATAGTAATTTCAAAAAATTCATGGTATTTATCTAGATATTTTTCAATAATGAAGTTGGAGGCACTGTGGGATTTAATTTATACAGGAACCATTAAAAGGTGAGGAATCTCATTTCAATGAAAGCTCTGGAGAACTTTCACAGGCAAGGCTTCCCAAAGAGTGGGCAAAAGGTCACATGAAGCCAGGCCCATTGAGGTCTACAATGTGAATTCCATGTGTGTTTTGACTCTCAACTATGGCTGACAATCTTTCAAAATAAAATCTTGTGATATCCTGGCTGAGATTCCCAGTGCTCTGTGGAAAGTCACCCTGGGCCTAGATCTCAGTTTCCAATGGCGAATCTCATGCGTGGCCTCCAAAAATCCCAACACAATTCATGGCAATACTTCTCTGAGTTCAGTTCCACAACTCAGTCTCTAAGGGGAATCACAACAGAGTTCAAGCCCAGGTGGACCCAGGCATCTCTTCCAATTGCCACACAAATGATGACAATTAAAACCAAAACACTCCCACAGGGCCCTCTTCTTCTTTTATATAGACACTAATCATAAACTCTAGCTGGAGGTTTCCATCAGGGGCACAGCCCAAGACAGTGTCAAAAATAATCTCCCTTGCCCCTCATTTGCCTAAAGTCAGGGTGGCCTGGACAACATTCCTGTGAAACAGAAGTGATCATATAGGACTGCTGTTAATACTGCTCCACTTCTCAAATTTGAGGCCTACTGACTGTGGGGTATAGATTCTTTGTGTGAATTGGAGTCATGAGAAAACACAAGCACCTATTGTCCAGCCTCTGCAGGGCTTTGAAGAACTCATTTGACACAAATGATCCCTATTCTCACTTGATGGAGGTCAGAAATATTACAGAGGAAGGCGAGAGGCTTCATCCAAAATGACTGATCTTTTTTCCATTTTGGTTTTGAATGCCCACATGGGATCTTTCTCTAGACCCATCAGGTGCTGAAAATCTAAACCACAGGCTCACACAGGGCCAAGAGGCTGATTCAGACAAATCTTTTTCCAAAGCAATAAAGTAAAAAGCCACAGGTGATTCCCATTCATTTCCATTTGAAAACTCTTTTCTTCAGGCTTCACTAAGGTTTGGCCTGAGGCAAAGACCTTTCTGACATTCAGAGCAACAGAACAATAGGTAATCAAAAGCCCCCAAGCAGGGTTTCTCCTAGGAGACTTTCCTGTTTACTCTGATATGTGAGTTTTCTGAGATGCTCGCCATTCTCTTCAACTATCCAGTACATGGCCATGTCACAGAGCTTGGAGGTGGTACGTATCTTGTACAAAAATACATGATACTAATCTTGAGAGTGGCCAGAATTCAGGAAAAAAATGAGAACTTAGGTAGATAGCAGGTGTTGCCCATGGATGAGGCAAGCCTCAGTCCATTCATTAATTGGGAAGGATGCATACTGGGAAGTTTTCTACTAGACAGGACACACCCAATGAGCTATTTTCTTTTCTAATATCTACAAAGAAAAACACAATGGGATACACAGACACAGAAACAGTCTCCTTGTCAAATGACTTACTAGAAACAGTCCACTCCAAACCAAACAAACCTCCTTTTTTACCTATTCTCAGATCATGTGAAAAAACCACAAACACAAACCAACACCCTCTAATGCACCTCCTTCTTCCAAGTAGGTCTGTCACTATCTGGAATGTCCTCTGACTGGTAGGACATACAATGCTCCCCAGAAATGGCCTTTCTGTCTCAGATCTGGTCTCCTTGGTCAAATCTGTGAAGTTGTAAGGACGCAGTGGTGAGCCAATTCCTATGCTCTCAGGAAAGACCCCTCTTCACAGCTTTCTTGGTATTTGGCAACCCTTACATCAGTAGGTACCAAGAAAGACTGACTCTGTTCCTGGAAAATCCAAAGAAATGAGCCCACTGCAACTGGGACTGGGACTGGCTCAGGGTGCCTTGCTTCCTGGATCACAAAATTCAGAGAGCTCCATCACCAAGGAAGTGAGGTGAGGTCACTACCTTCAGAAAATGAATGAGGTCACTGTCTTGGCCATCACTTTGTCCTAACAGTTTCTTCCTATTGTCTCCTGACATGGAGGCTGCCCTACTTCCTGTGATACTTTCTCATGTTAGAATGGTATAGAAACCATAGTTACCTGGGAACAGCTCTCCACACAGGCCTGGTTTGGTCCATCTTCCCTACATAAAGAATAGAGAGGCTGACTCAGACACATCTTTTCATCCTGACCATGTTTTTTGCCATGGAATATGACTTTTGTTCTCTCAGGTCCTTCATAGCTGCCTGCATCTTCTCCAGGGATCATTTCTGCATGGATTTTGAGGTACTCAGCAGTTGGAAGATCTCCTAACTTCCTGTATTGTAATACCAACTTTGTCCCTGCTCTTCTGTAAAGTGAGATTGAAAGAACATTGTATGGTTAGGATTAATAGCATGTTCGATTTGGGTTGGAAATCATTCTGCTGGATGAATAATGGTATTGGGAACCAGCGATATTTATAAGAATATAGAGGTAGAACATAAGTATGAAAACAGAAATCTAGGTAATATTTGAAGCCCAGAAGGATTTGGACCCTTGATTGGGATCCTTAGCTTGAGTTATGTTTTGCACCGAGGTCTCAGTTAAATTGATATACAATGGCATAAGACCCTGTACCTCAGATGATTAAATGTAGAAGAGATCATCCAGTCAAAAAGGGATTGTGTGTAGGATTAGGAAGATAGTCAGTAGGTTTAGAAGGAAGAGTGAGTCTAGGATTTGGACCAAATGTACTTTAGCAATAGGGTTTTGGTTAGAGAGTGAATATAAATGACACCATATGTGAAGAGTCAGGCACAATGATGAACTGGGGAAAATATGTAGGAAAGCAGACATCAATAGAGACATTAGGAAATCAGGCAAAGTATAACGTGATAGGATTAGACATTTTCAACAGGGTTGAGGTTGAATACATAATCTTAAGAAGAAACCAATTTGTAGTCACCAATAAGATTGACATTTGAGAGCATTAGGCAACCTGGACATGGATATATTTAGTAATCCATGTTCACATTCCATTGAGGCTTTGGTACAATCATAAGGGTGACCTTCGCATTTTGTGTCCAGAATATTACTGTGTTAATATGTATATGAAGATCAGGTGACATGAGTATTTCTTCCACCATTTCTGGGGGAAATATTTTGAAAAGATATAAATTAGTACTGGGAATACTAATCGGCTTACCCTGTGTTGATGAATATAGAGATGATGCATTAATAGACCATACTGTGAATAAATTATATGACTGGTTCCAAATTTAAAAAATGGATTGTATTGATATCTGAAAAAATAGAGGAAATCATTTATTGATATACATACATTCATTCCAACCACTTATATATCTAATGGTTATATTAGGGTTACCGTTTATCATAAATAGTGTGTGAGTTTTGCTTCAAAAATGATTATGGAATCGAAAATAATGTCTTTAGAAAGAAGTCTAGTGAAAAGACCAGTCAAGAAACATGGAGAAATATAAGTGTTCTGAAGGAGGAAGTGATTGAAAGTGAACCAAATGTTTATAAATTTGTGAACTTGTGAATGAAAGGATATAATTTATGATGTCTATAAACTGAAGAAATAATAACGTACCAGGTTTGATTAAAATGAACTTTAATAAACACACCATATCCAATAGGAATCTACTTGCATTGATGTTAAACTTGGTCAGTTACTGTAGAAATATTAGGATTTGTAAGCACCCTTCCCTGAAGTTAGTTTTCAGTACTAGGAAACAAATATTTATTTCAGTGGATGTATATTTCTGAGAATAAACTTTTTAAAAGTTGATTATAAATCCACATATATGAATATGAATGAATTCAGGCGGTGTATAAGAAGACACATATATTTCATATTTTGGTAAATCTGGAGAATATATATATATATATATATATATATATATATATATATATAATGTATATATAGACACACAAACACACACATTATAATGTAGCAATATATATGCCAATTGAAATTCATCATGAAAAATAACTCATCCGCATATCCCAAAATATTCATTTTACTGAACATGAATATGTGTATAGTGTTGTTCATCTAGGAAGCTCACCCATGGGTTCAATTTTCAGTTAAAACAGCGTTTAGGAGGAGTGATCTCTTCTCACAATTTGTATCTGCCAAGTCAGCCACCTCACAAGAATGTATATGTGAAACCAGGTAGGATTCTATTTGTGCATATAAAAATACATTTGCTTAATAGGCTACAGAGAAAGGGAGACAGGAATTCACATTTTTCTTAACTTTAAAAACACATGGAAAATTATTTCAACAAATAATTGACTAGATTTATAACTCCTACCTTATATCATGCAAAAGGTAATTCCAACTATACACCATGCTTCTTCTGAAATGCTTGTATTTCTATTCTGTTTGGGTTATTTTTCTCCATTATATTAGGATTAGTAGTCAGAGTTTAGTAGGGTATGGGTTAGTGTCAGGGATTCAGTATTTCAAACAGAAAATTGGAAAATGAATCCAATGTGTATGCAAATATGTGCTACAAAACAATCTTTCCTCTCTCATCCAGAACAATGACTTGACATTCCCTTTGCCCCAAGTAAGTCAGAATTAGAGGAGAAGAGTTAGAAAATCTGTGAATATATATTTAGAATGGAAAATGCTCAGGAGTTCACAACCTTGGAGTTGATAGAGCAGTTTCCAAAAGTAAGTGACATGGTAAACACTCCACAAACATGGAGATCTGCTGGCCTAAACACTTCTTAAGAAATTGCCTCTGAGCTTGGGCACTTGAAATATATGTTGTTTTCAGGAGCTTTAACTTCCGATGTAGTGAGACCATCAAAGCTAGGTCTGCATCTATGTGACCAGGAGGACATGGTTTCTTATTTTCCAATGAACATGAGGCAACAGTGCTAAATTCTCTCTTTGTACCTAAATTGTGGCCACGGGGGCTAAGTGTCACCCCATGTGGACTGTGAAGCCACTTGGTCATCCTCGACTTTTCATTGTGTTTCTTGCTGCTGCACTGGGAGTTTGGTATTTGCTTCACGAAATACAAGGAGTTCAAGTGGGACACAGTGCTGGAGGGAGTTCTGTCACGTGTGGTGGGTCAGTGTCTGCATGGGAATGCACCAAATAGGCTTCTATCCCACATAGCTTGCCCCTTGACCATAGCAACCTGATTCTAAACATTGCCGTGAAAAATCTCCATATAACAAGATGCCTTTATATAGAAGGGTCTGCTGGCTGCACCGTGTCTGTGTAAAGGCATTTGAAAGTCAATGGCAGATCCACAGGCCCCACCACAGATGTTTTATCACACACCTGCACACCACTGCTCTAGGCCCACTACATATCAGGCTCCAACTTACTGGCATCTCTGTTCTACACCATTTTCATGATACCTAGTCAATCAAGGCACTGTCTGGTATACTCATGATCAGCAACAGGACATCCAAAGGTTCTCCAGTGCCACCTGGTCATGAGAATTTCTAAAAATTCATGGTATTTATCTAACTATTTTTCACATATGAAGTTGTTGGTACTGTGGGTTTCAATTCATTCAGGATCCATTAAATGTTGAGGAAGCTCATTTTAATGAAGGATCTGGAGATCTCTCACAGGCAAGGCTTCCCAAAGAGTGGCCAAATTGTCACATGAAGCCAGGCCCATTGAGGTCTCCAATGTGAGGTCCATGTGTGTTTTGACTCTCAACGATGGCTGCCAGGTCTTTCAGAATAAAACCTGTGATATCCTAGCTGAGATTCCCAGTGCTCTCTGGAAAGCCTCTCTGGGCCAAGATCTCAGTTTCCAAGGGCGACTCTCATGCGTTGCCTCCTGAAATCCCAACAACATTCATGGCAATACTTCTCTGAAGTCAGTTCCAAATCTCATTTTCTAAGGGGAATCACACCAGAGTTCAAGCCCAGGTGGACCCAGTCATCTCTTCCAACTACCACACAAATGACCACAATTAAAACCAAAACACTCCCACATGGCCCTCATCTTTTTCCATATAAACACACATCATAACCTCTGGATGGAGTTTTCCATGAGGTGCACATCCAAACCAGTGCCCAAAATAAGCTCCCTTGCCCCTCATTTGCCTAACATCAGGGTTGATTGAACACGCTTCCTGTGAACCAGCAATGATCAAATAGGCCTGCCGTAAATGCTCCACTTCTCCACTTTGAGGCCTTCTTACTGTGGGGTTTAGATTCTTTTTTTTCTAAATTTTTTTGGAAATTTAATTGAAAAGTTAAAAAAAATTGTTTTGCAGAATATTAAATTTCTAATGGCAAAGCCTTCACCTTGTTTGTGAAGGAAACCTTGATGCCTTGCCAATCTGGTTATATGGAGACACTCAAAATTTTCTGTTACATACTACATGGATGAATGGCTAAAGCACATAGTTTTTTAAAACTGAAAGGCAGATACCAGCAAGTAAGATAACAAATAAAAGACAATTTTATTAAAAAATAAAGTTGTTATATGACTCAAATATTGGAAATTCAATTCTTTTTTTTGGTTGTTCAAAACATTATAAAGCTCATGATATATCATCTTTCATACATTTGACTTAATTGGGTTATGAACTCCCATTTTTACCCCAAATACAAATCGCAGAATCACATCAGTTACACACTCACGTTTTTACATAATAGCATACTAGTTATTGTTGAATTCTGCTACCTTTCCTATCCCCTACTATTCGCCCTCCCCTCCCATCTTCCCTCTCTACCTCATCTGCTGTTGTTTAATTCTCTCCCTTGTTTTCCCCTCTTTAGCCTCACAACCTCTTATATGTAATTTTGTGTAACATTGAGTAGTCTCCTACCATTTCCATATAATTTTCCTTCTCTCTCCCTTTCTCTCCCCCCACTCATCTCTGTTTAGTTTTAATATTTTTCTCATGTTCTTCCTCCCTGTTCTCTTCTTATTTGCTCTCTCTATATAAAAGGAAACATTTGGCATTTGTTTTTTAAGGATTGGATAGCTTCGCTTAGCATAATCTATTCTAATGCCATTCATTTCCCTGCAAATTCTATGATTTTGTCATTTTCAGTGCTGTGTAATACTCCATTGTGTATAGATGCCACATTTTTATTATCCATTCGTCTATTGAAGGGCATCTAGTTTGGTTCCACAGTCTAGTTATTGTGAATTGTGCCGCTATGATCATCGATGTGGCAGTATCCTTATACTGCTCTCTATTAAGATCCTCAGGGAAGAGTCTGAGAAGGGCGATATCTCAAATGGTGGTTCCATTCCCAGCTTTCCCAGGAATCTCCACACTGCTTTCCATATTGGACTCTCCAATTTGCAGGCCCACAAGCAGTGTACAAGTGTACCCTTTACCCCACATCCTCACCAACACTTATTGTTGTTCGACTTCATAATGGCTGCCAATCTTACTGGAGTGAGATGGTATCTTAGGGTGGTTTTGATTGCATTTCTCTGACTGCTACAGATGGTGAGCATTTTTTCATGTACTTGTTGATTGATTGTATATCCTCCTCTGTGAAGTGTCTGTTAAGATCCTTGGCCCATTGTTGATTGGGTTATTTGTTATCTCATTGTTTAATTGTTTTGAGTTCTTTGTATATTCTAGATATTAGGGCTCTATCTGAAGTGTAAGGGGTAAAAATTTGTTCCCAGGATGTAGGCTCTCTATTTAACTCTCTTATTGTTTCTCTTGCTGAGAAAAAACTTTTTTAGATTAAGTAAGTCCCATTTGTTTATTCTTTTTATGAACTCTTGGGCTATGGGTGTCCTATTAAGGAATTTGGAGCCCAACCCCACAGTATGTACATCGTAGCCAACTTTTTCTTCTATCAGATGCAGTGTCTCTGATTTTATATCTGGCTCCTTGATCCATTTTGAGTTAACTTTTATGCATTGTGAGAGAAAGGGATTCCGTTTCATTTTGTTGCATATGAATTTCCAATTGTCCCTGCACCATTTGTTGAAGATGCTATCCTTCTTACATTGCATGCTTTTAGGTCCCTTTTCAAATATAAGAAAGTTGTAATTTTGTGGATATGTCTCTGTGTCCTCTATTCTGTACCATTGGTCCATCTGCCTGTTTTGATACCAGTACCACACTGTTTTTGTTACTATTGCTTTGTAGTACAGTTTGAACTCTGGATTCACACTTCCTGCTTAGAATTGCTTTCGCTATTCTGGGTCTTTTGTTGTTCCATATGAAATTCATGATTACTTTATCTATTTCTACAAGAAATGCCATTGGGTTTTTGATTGGCATTGCATTAAACCTGTAGAGAACTTTGGGTAATATCGCCATTTTGATGATGTTATTTCTGCCTATCCATGTACAGGGCATATTTTTCCATCCTCTAACATCTTCTTCTATCTCTCTCTTTAGGGTTCTGTAGTTTTCATTGTATAAATCTTTCACCTCTTTGGTTAGGTTGATTCCCAAGTTTTTTATTTTCTTTGAGTATACTGTAAATGGAGTGGTTTTCCTCATTTCCATTTCAGAAGTTTTGTTGCTGATATACAAGAATGCCTTTGATTTATGCGTGTTGATTTTATATCCTGCCAATTTGCTGAATTCATTTATTAACTCTAGCAGTTTCTTTGTAGACCCTTTTGGGTCTGTTAAATATATTATCATGTCATCCACAAATAGCGATAATTTAAGTTCTTCTTTTCCTATTTTTATGCCTTTAATTTCCTTTGTCTGTATCATTGCTCTGGATAGTATTTCAAGAACTAAATTAAATAGAAGTGGTGATAGAGGGCATCCCTGTCTTGTTGCAAATTTTAGAGGGAATGCCTTCAGTTTTTCTCCATTTAGGATGATGCTAGCCTGAGGTTTAGCATATATAGCTATTACCATGTTGAGGTAAGTTCCTGTTATTCCTAGTGTTTTATAGAGTTTTAAAGAAAAAGGGATGCTGTGCTTTGTAGAATGCTTTTTTTGCATCTATCGAGATGATCATATGGTTCTTCTCTTTAAGTCTATTGATGTGATGGATTACATTTATTGATTTCCGTATATTGAACCAGCCTTGCATCCCTGGGATGAATCCCTCTTGATCATGAAGCACAATTTTTTTATATGCTTTTGTTTTTTATTTGCCAGGATTTTATTGAGAATTTTTGCATCCAAGTTTATTAGAGATATTGGTCTGTAGTTTTCTTTCTTTGAAGTGTCTTTGTCTGGTGTTGGGATCAGGGTGATGTTGGCCTCATAGAATGAATTTGGAAGAACTCCTTCTTTTTCTATTTTTTGAAATAGCTTGAAAAGTATTGGTATTAATTCATCTTTGAACGTTTTGTAGAACTCTGCTGTATAACCATCTGGTCCAGGGCTTTTTTTGGTTGGTAGTCTTTTGAAGGTTTCTTCTATTTCTTCCTTTGTTATTGGTCTATTTAAATTGTGTGAGTCTTCCGGACTCAAACTTGGCAGATTATATGACATAAGAAATTTATCAATATCTTCATTATCTTCTGTTTTATTGGAATATGGGGTTTCAAAATACTTTCTAATTATCATCTGAATTTCTGTAGTGTCTGTTGTGATGTTGCCTTTTTTATCCCATATGTTAGTAATTTGAGTTCTCTCTCTACTTCTCTTCATTAGCATGGCTAAGGCCCTGTCGATTTAATTTATTTTCAAAGAACCAACTTTTATTTTTTCAATTTTTTTGTTTCAATTTTGTTGATTTCTCCTCTAATTTTAATTATTTCTTGTCTTCTACTACATTTGTTGTTTTGCTTTTTTTTTCTAGGTTTTTGAGATGTAGTGTGAGATCATTTATTTGTTGTTTTTTTTCTTTTTTTTTTTTTGAGGAAAGAATTCCAAGAAATGAGTTTCCCTCTTAAAACTGCTTTCATTGTTTTCCATAGAATCCGGTATGTTTTGTCTGTATTGTCATTTGTCTCTAAGAAATTTTTTATCTCCTCCTTTATGTCTTCTGTAACCCATTGATCATTCAGTAACATATTGTTCATTTTCCATGTGATGTAGAATTTTTCCTTCCTTCTTCAATCATTAATTTCAAGTTTCATTCCATTATGATCAGATACGGTGCATGGTATTATCTCCATACTTTTATATTTACTAAGAGTTTCCATATGGCATAATATATGGTCTATATTTGAGTAGGACCAATGTGCTGCTGAGAAGAACATGTATTCACTTTATGATGTTTGATATATTCTATATATGTTGGTTAAGTCTAGGTTATTGATTGTTCTATTAAGTTCTATAGTTTCTTAATTCAGATTTTCTCTAGAGGATCTGTCCAATTGCGAGAGTTGTGTGCTGAAGTCACCCGTAATTATTGTGTTATAGCCTATATGACTCTTGAAGTTGAGGAGAGTTTGTTTTATGACTTTGCACCACCATTGTTTGATGCATACAAATTGATAATTGTTATGTCTTGTTGGTTAATGGTGCCTTTTAACAGTATATAGTGTCCTTCTTTATCACTTTTGATTAACTTAGGTTTAAGTTGATTTTAATCGATATGAGTATGGCCACTCCTTCTTGCTTCCGAGGGCCAACAATGGCTGCAAAGTCTTTCAGAATAAAATCATGTGATTTCCTGGCTGAGATTCCCATTGCTCTGTGGAAAGCCACCTTGGGCCTAGATCTCAGTTTCAAAGGGTGACATTCATGCGTGGCCTCCTAAAAACCAACACAATTCATTTCAATACTTCTATGAGGTACGTTCCAGAACTCAGGCTCTAAGGGAAATCACACCAGAGTTCAAGCCCAGGTGGACCAAGTCATCTCTTCCAACCCCCACACAAATGACCACAATTAGAACAAAAAAACTCCCACATGGCCCTCATCTTCGTCCATAAAGACCCTCATCAAAAGTTCTGGATGGAAGTTTTCATGAGGGTCGCAACCAAAGACAGTTTCCAGAATAAGCTCCCTTGCCTCTAATTTCCCTAAAGTCAGGGTGGCCTGGACACCCTTCCTGTGAACCAGGAGTGATCAAAAAGGCCTGCCATTAAATCCGCTCTGTTTCTATAATTTGAGGCTTACTGAATGTCAGGTATAGATTTTTTATGTGATTTGGAGTCATGAGAAAACCCAAGCATATCTGCAGAGCATTGAAGAATTCATTTGACAAAGAGGATCCCTATTCTCACTTGAAGGGGGTCAGGAACCTAACAGAGAAAGGCAAGAATCTTCATCCACAATGACTGCTCTTTTTGCCATTTTGGTTTTGAATGCACACATGGGTTCTTTCTTTAGATCCATTAGGTGCTGAGAATCTAAGCCACAGCCTCACACAGGGCCAAGAGGCAGATTCAGACAAATCCCTTTCCAAAGCAATTAAGCAAAGAGCCACAGGTGATGTCCATTTATTTCCATTTGAAAATTTTTTCTTCAGGCTTCACAAAGGGGTGGCCTGAGGCAAAGACCTTCCTGACATTCAGGGCAACAGAACCCTTGATTTGTATACTTAGCTTGAATTATGTTCTGCACCGAGGTCTCAGATAAATCGATATACAATGGCATAGGACCGTGTACCTCGGATGATTGACTGTAGAAGAGAACATCCAGTCAAAAAGGGATAGTCTGTAGGATTAGGAAGATAGTCAGTAGGTTTAGGAAGAAGAGTGACTCTAGGAGTTGGACCAAAAGTTCTTTAGCAATAGGGTTTCAGTTAGAGAGTGAATGTAAATGTCAGCACATGTGAAGAGACAGTCACAATGATGAACAGGGAAAAATATGTAGGAAAGCAGATATCAATAGAAAGATTAGGAAATCAGGCAAAGTATAAAGTGAGTGATAGGATTAGACATTTTCAACAGGCTTGAGGTTGAATATATAATCTTAGGAAGAAACAAATATGTAGTAATCAATAGGATTGACATTTGAGAGCATTAGGCACCCTGGACATGGATGTTTTTAGTAATCCATGGTCACTTTCCATTTAGGCTTTGGTACAATCATATGTGTGACCTTTGCATTTTGTGTCCAGAATACTACCGTGATAAATTGTATATGTTGATAAGGTGACATGAGTATTTCTTCCACCATTATGGGGAGTAATATTCTGGAAACTTATAAATTAGTACTGGTGATACAAATAGGTGTAACTTGTGTTGATGATTATTGAGATGTTGCATGAATAGACCATATTGTGATAAAGTATATAACTAGTTCCAACTTTAAATAATGGATTGAGTTTGCATCTGAAAATATATTGGAAATCTTATATTGATATATATACAATCATTCCAACCAGTTATATATGTAATGGTAATATTAGGGTTACGGTTTATCGTGAAGGGTGAGTATTGCTTCAAAAATGATTATGGAATCAAAAATAATGTGTTTAGAAAGAAGTCTAGTGAAAAGACCAGTAAAGAAACATGGAGGAATACATGTGTTCTTAAGTAGTAAGTAAATGAATGTGAACCAAATGCCTATAATTTTGTGAAGTTGTGGATGAAGAAATATATCCTATGATGTCCATAAACAGATAAAATAGTAATATACCAGTGTTGAATAAAAATGAACTTCAAAATACACATCATGTCCCATAGCAATATACTTGCATTGATGTTAAATTGGGTCAGGTACTGTAGAAATATTAGGATTTGTATGCACCACCTACTGAACTTAGTTTTCAGTAGTAGGAAACAAAAATGTATTACAGGAATATAAATATTGCTGAAAATAATCTTGTAAAGATTGGATTTTGAACCCACATACATGAATATAAATGAATTTAGGGAGTGTATAATAAGACACATATTTTTCATATTTTTTTTAAAATCTGGAGGAAAAAAAAAATATATATATATATATATATACATATATATTTTTTCCAGATTTAAAAAAAATACACAAACACACACACACACACACACACATGCACACATACACACACACACACACACACACACACACACATTAATATTTAGCAATATATATGCCAATCGAAATTCATCATGAAATATAATTCATCCACGTATTCAAAAATATTCATTTTACTGAACATGGATTTATGTATAGTGTTTTTCACTAGGAAGCTCACCCATAGGTTGAATTTTCAGTTCCATCATTATTTAGGGAGAGTCATCTGTTCTCACAATTTTATATTCCAAAGTCAGGGAGCTCAAAAGAATGTCCGTGTGATACCAGGTAGGATATTATATATATGCATAAAAAAATACATGTGCTGAATAGGATACAGAGAAAGGGAGACAGGAATTTATATATGTGATAATTTTAAAAAATCATGGAGAAATATTACAATGAAAAGTTGACTAGATTTAAAACACATACTCTTGATAATGCAGAAGGCAAATAGAAGTATACACCATGCTTCCTATGAAAGGCCTGTATTTCTATTCGGTTAGGTTTCTTTCTCTCCATGATATTAGGATTAGTAGTCAGAGTCTAGTAGGGTATGGGTTAGTGTCAGGGATTCAGTATTTCAAATGGAAAAAAGGAAAATGAATCTAATGTGTATGCAAAAATGTGATACACATAAATCTTCCCTCTCTCATCCAGAACAATGCCTTGACATAACCATCGCTAAAAGTAAGACACAATTAGAGGAGAGGAGTTAGAAAATCTGTGAATTTATGTGGAATGGAAAATGCTCAGGAGTTCACAACACTGGAGGTGGTAGAACAGTTTCCAAAAGTAAGGGAGAGGGTAAACAATCCAGAAACATGGAGCTGTGGTGGCCTAAAGACTTCTTGAGAAACTTCCTCTGAGGTTGGGAACAAGAAATATATGTAATTGTCAGGAGATTTAGCTTCGTTTGTAGTGACACCATGAAATCTGGGTCTGCATCTATGTTACCTGGAGAACATGGTTTCTTATTTTCCAATTATCATGAGGCAGCGGTGCTGAATTCTCTCTTTGTAGGTAAACTGAGGCCACTGGGCTGAAGTGTCTCCCATGTGGACTGTGAAGCCATTTGGTGATCCTCCACTTTCCAGGGTGTTTCTTACTGCTGCACTGGGAGTTTGGTACTTGCTTCACGAAATACAAGGAGTTCAACTGGGATAAAAATGCTGGAGGAGTTCTGTCATGTGTGGTTGGTCAGGGTCGCGAAGAGAATGTACGAACCAGGCTTCTATCCTACATAGCTTTCCCCTTGACTATAGCAACCTGATTCTGAACATTGCCCTGAAACCTCTCCATATGACAAGATGCCTTTACATATAAAGGTCTGCTGCCTGCACCATGTCAGTCGCAAGTCTTTCAAAGCCAATGGAAGATCCAGGTGGTCCTACCAAAAATATTTATTTACACACCTACAGTCCACTTCTCTACGCCCAGTACTCAGCAGGATCCAAATTACTGGCATCTCTGTTCTACACCATTTTCACGAAACCCAGTCAATCAAGGCACTCTTTGGTACACTCATGATCAGCAACAGGAAATCCAAAGTTTATCCAGTGCCACCTGGTCATGGGAATTTCAGAAATTTCATGGTATTAATCTAGTCATATTTCAAAAATGAAGTTAGAGGCACTGTGGGTTTCAATTAATTCAGGAACCATTAAATGGTGAGGAAGCTCATTTCAATGAAAGCTCTGGAGAACACTCACAGAAAAGCCTTCCAAAAGACTGGCAAAAAGGTCACATGAATCCAGACACATTGTGGTCTACAATGTGAGGTCCATATGTGTTTGGACTCTCAACTAGGGCTGCCAAGTCTTCAAGAAGTAAATCATGTGATATCCTGGCTCAGAATCCGCGAGCTCCGTGGAAAGCCATCCTGGGCCTAGATCTCAGTTTCCAAAGGCGATTCTCACGCGTGGCCTAGTAAAATCCCAAGAGAATTCACGGCAATACTTCTCTGAGGTCAGATCCAGAACTCATTCTTTAAGGGGAATCACACCAGAGTTCAAGCCCAGGTGATCCCAGTCATCTCTTCCAACTACCACACAAATTACCACAATTAAAACAAGAACACTCCCATATGGCCCTCATCTTCTTCCATATTGACACTCATTATAATTTGGCTGGATGTTTAAATGAGGGGCGCAGACCAAGACAGTGTCCAAAATAAGCTCCTTTGACCCTCATTTGCCTAAAGTCAAGGTGGCCTGGACACCCATCCTGTGAACCAGGAGTGATCAAATAGGCCTGCCATTAATACCGCTCCAATTCTCCAATTTGAGGCCTACTGACTGTGGGGTTTAGATTCTTTATGTGAATTTTAGTCATGATAAAACCAAACACCTATGGGCTAGCCTCTGTAGGTTTTGAAGAACTCATTTGACCCAAAGGATCCCTATTTTCACTTGATGGAGTTCAGGAACCTTACAGAGGAAGTCAAGAGACTTCATCCCAATGACTGCTCTTTTGGCCATTTTTCATTTGGATGCAAACATGGGAACTTTCTTTAGATCCATCAGGTGCTGAGAATCTAAGTCACAGCCACACACAGGGCCAGGGGGCTGATTCATACACATCCCTTTTCAAAGCACTTAAGAAAAGAGCCACAGGTATGCCCAATCATTTCCCTTTGAAAACTGTTTTCTTCAGGCTTCAAAAAGGGGTGGCCAGAGGCAAAGACCTTCCTGACATTCAGGGCAACAGAACAATTGGTAAGTAAAAGGCCCAAAGCAGGGTTTCTCCACTGAGACTTTCCTGGTCACACTGATATCTGAGTTTTCTGAGATGCTCCCCATTCCCTACAGCTATCCAGTACATTGTTATGTCACAGAGCTTTGAGGTGGTAAAGATCTTGGACACAAAACCATAGGCCTATTCTTGAGATTGGCCGGAATTCAGGAAGAAAACAGGAACTTAGGGAGATAGCAGGTGTTGCAAATCAATAAGGCAAGCTACAGTCCATTCATAAATGGGGCAATATGAATGCTGAGAAGCTTTCTACTCGACAAGACACATCCATTCATGAATTCTCTTTTCTAATGTCTACAACCACGGACACAGTGAGATACACAGACAGAGAAACACTCGCCATGTTAAACGACTTACTAGAAACAGTCCACTTCCAACGAAACAAACTGACTTTCCTACCTATTCTCAGAGAATGAGACAAAACCACAAACCCACAACCACACTCACAAAGGCACCTTCTTCCCCCAAGTAGGTCTTTGACTATCCGGAGTGTCCTCTGACTTGTAGGCCATAATATGTTCCCCCAAAATAGCCTGTCCTGTCTCAGATCTGGTCTCCTTGGCAAACTCTGTGAACTTCTCAGGAGCCAACGGTGAGCCACTAACTGCTTTCTCAAGAAAAGCAACGCTTCCGAGCTTTCCTGGCATTTGTTCTTCTCACGTCTGAAGGTACCAAGAAAGACTGACTGTCCTTGGTAAATTCAAATAAGTGAGACCACAGGGATGGGGACTGGGACTGGCTCTGTGTGCCTGGCTTCCTGGATCCAAAGTTCAGAAAGTTCCATCACCAAGGAAGTGAGGTGAGGTCATTTCCTTCCTGAACTGAATGAGGTCCCTGTCTTGGCAACCACTTTGTCTTAACTGTTGCTTCCAAGGGTCCCATGAGATTGAGGCTGCCCCTACTTCCTGTGACACTTTCACAAGTTAGAATGGTATATCAACCATAGGCACCCAGGAATAGATCTCCACACAGGCCTGTTTTGGTCCATGTTCTCTACATTAAGAAGAGAATCTAATTCAGACACAACCTTTTATCCTGACCGGGTTGTTTGCCATGGAAGATGACTTTTGCTTTCTCAGGTCCTTCATAGCTGCCTACATCTTCTCCAGGGATCATTTCTGCATGGGCCTTTGAGGTTCTCAGCAGGTGGAAGTTTCCCTACATTTCTTTATTGTAAAATCAACTCTTTCCCTGCTCTTCTATAAAGTTAGATTGAAGGAACAGTGTATGATTATGGTTAAAAACATGTTTGATTTGGGTTAGAAATCATTGTGCTGGATGAATAATGGTATTGGGAACTTGCTATGTGTATAAGAATATATAGGTGTAATATATGTATGAAAAAAGAAATCTAAGTATGATTTGAAGGCCAGAAGGGCATTGGGCCCTTGATTGGGATACGCAGCATTGAATTACGTTCTGCAGAGATGTCTCAGATAAATCGATATACAATGGCATAGGTCCTTGTACCTTGCATGAATTAATGTAGAAGGAACATCCAGTCAAAAAGGGATAGTCGGTAGTGAAAGGTTAATAAAATAGGTACTTGTAATTTCCTGTTTTTCTGTATGCTTAACAAAACACTGTTGAAATCTTGAGAAATGTTTGCTAATCTTGTTCTAGAATGTACTGTTCCCAACTGCCAAACTGCAGAATGTACTGCCTCACTCGGTGTCACGCGAACCGCCCACTCACCCTTACACATCAGTAAACTTCCCTCCCTTCCCTCTCCAAGAAATGTATGTAAGCTCTGCATAAGCTGTTCTCAGAGCTCTCTGATCTATTTAAGTTAGCTGTGAGCCCCAGCAAGCTGGACCCAAAAAAACCCTTTGCTGTTGCATGAGACAGTCTCTTGGTAGTCTCTTCCTCCGACACTCGCCTGACCTTTACATATTGAGGTTCCACCGAGTTCTGGCAGTGGCGGATGAGAGACCCCCAACGGGCTCCTCTCGGAGCAAGTAAGGCGCCTCTTTCTGGTTTCAGGTGTCATGTTAGGGCTTGGCAAAATTGCTGGAGATGAAGAGCCTGGGGTCTCTCCGACGGTGGCTGAGAGACGTGTCACAGAGACATAGGGCACCTCCATGGGGGACCCCGCAGAGGACTCGGAGAATCAAGGAACAATTGCTTCATCGACTCAGTGATATTTTGTTTTAGATTAGGTATTGCCATCCTATCGGGTTTTGCCGGCTACGCATTCCTGGTCTCAGTGTTGGACGTCCATTGCCTGTCTTCATGGTCTTGTCTTATCTGTGTCATGTGACTTTGCTTTTACTGTTTGTGTACCTTTCATTATGGGACAGAGCACTTCAATGGCTCTGTCCCTGACCCTTGATCACTGAACCAAAGTCTGCTTAAGGGCTCAGTATCTTTCTTTTTTTAGTAAAACGCTAGACCTGGCAGAATCTCTGTGCCTCAGAATGGCCCATTTTGGAGTCGTATGGCCCCTAGAAATATCTTTCTACTTCCCACTAATTTAAAAAGTCAGAGATATTGTCTTTCAGCCAGGGCCACATATCCATCCTGATCAACAGCCATATATCTTAACTTTGCCAACCTCTGCAAATCTCCTCCACCATGGGTGAAGCCTTTCCTTGCCCATGCCTCTGCTCATACTCCTTCCCCCATGATCTCTCAAACCCTCACCTCTTCCACCTCCTCCACCCTCTGTTCTCCCTGAGTCACAAGATTTGACTCTACTGGACTCTTCTTCCCCTCCTTATCCACTGCCCTCGTCCCCTAACACACAACACACTCTAAGTGATTCCCCTGCTTCTGACTAAGCCTCTCTACCATTGGAGGAAGCTAAGCCGGTAATAGGATCTGATAATGGACCGATGTTCATGGCCCAGGTAAGTCAGGGGTTAGCCAGGAACCTGGGGATTAATTGGAAGTTATATTGTGCTTATAGACCCCAGAGTTCAGGACAAGTAGAAAGAATGAATAGAACAATTAAAGAGACCTTAACGAAATTAAGCTTAGAGACCAGCATAAAAGATTGGACTATGCTCCTGACTTATGCAATGTTTCATGCAAGAAAAAATCCTTCTGTTTCTTTGAGTAGCCTTACCCCCTGAGAAATTCTCTATGGTGGCCCTCGTCCAGTAAGGGTCCTAAGCCCAACTGTAAGACCTAAGGATCCATTTAACACCCTCTTGGTTGACAGACTTAAAGCTCTTGAAAGAACTCAGTGATACCTGTGAAAATAGCTGGCCACTGCCTACCAAACTGTGTACCAGGGGATTCCACATCCATATCAAATAAGAGACTTCATGTATGTAAGATGACATCAGTTGTCATCCCTGGAACCCTGCTGAAAAGGACCATACCAGGTGTTACTTATAACACCTACAGTGGTAAAGGTATACAGAATCACTTCCTGGATCCATGCCTCTCATCTCAAGCCTGCTCCTTGTCCAGAATCTTTCTGGAAACTGGAAAAGACTGGTAACAGTTTCAAATTGTGTATTCGCCATGTGGATAAGGTTATATACTCTCCCCTTGGCCACAAGTAGTCCCAACCCTCATCAGCCTGTTAAGCAGCGATGGCTGATCACAAATCCTACTGGAAAAGAGTATAATCTATCTCGCATACAGCCCCCTTAGGGACCTGGTGGCCATCTCTCCACCCAGACATTTGTCAGCTGGCCATAGGTCTTTTTTATTGGGATATCCCTGATGAAGAAAATCCCACTAAAATACCATTAAATCCCTTCCGTACCATAGATAATGGAAACAAACTTTATGGATGTAGGGACACGTGAGCCAGATGCGGTTGGCTAGCCTAGATTACTATGTTTGCCCGGCAAACTATCAAAGCCACAAACAGTAACGGCTGTGTGGGGGAAAAGCCGACTTCTTCTGTATTTCATGGAGATGTGATCATACAGAGGCTGCCTGATGGAACCCCAATACTTCATCAAATTCAGTACACAGCATTGGCCATATTACCAAGTAGAAAACAGAAAAAGGATGGCCCCCAGAGGGGTCTCTAGATCCTCAAATTTTGCGTGACCTTTTTAACTTCTGCAAGTGCTCAAAAGGGTGAAAGGAGATTCCCCTATGTGGAAGCCTTTTCCCTCCTTCACTCACATCCTGAACTATGCTTCTCCAATAGATTTTTATCCTCAGCCTTCTGCTCCAGACTCTCTGCTGTCACTCCCACCTCAGCAACCTGATTTCTCCCCTCCAATTACTAGATCAGAAACCCAAACCTCCACCAGTTCTCAGACAATTGCCCACTAGTGAGGTAGCAGGTACTGAGGTACCCCTCCACCGACTCATTCCTCTCTTCTCCTGTCAGTGCCCTCACCGGGTCCCACCAGGTCCTCTTTCCAGCTAACCCAAAGCTCAAACGAGCTGAGGAGAGCTCTCAGACCCTTATCCAAGATGTAATATAAATGGCCATTAAAGTTGCTTTGTCATCACTGAAAACAGGTTACTAAAATTTAAAGTCCCTCACAGAATTTTGGGATACTCACTCCCGTTTTCTGCTCTGCTCTACCTTTTCTACTGCTGAAGTTTTGTTGCTAGGAAATTCCCAAACCCCTTTCCAATTATTTTTTTACATCTCTCTTTTTCCTCATTCTCAGATCCTCAGAGCTTCTCTCAGCCCCACCTTCCCCGTATTCCCCCTCTGTACCAGGCCCAAAGAAAAGTCTTAAATGTCCTTCTCCAGAAGTCTTCACCATGGCTGAATTTAGAACTTTCAGCATAGAGTTTCTATAAAGAGTTCAATGTAGATAAACTTTCTCTTTTTGTATTGCCCTGTTCTACTTGGCCACTGGTTAAAAAACTCAGTACTTCTAAGCTAGACAACCCCTAACTTGTTTTTCACAAAATATGTGAACAAGGCCTCTGGCCTTCAGCTGGGCTTCACAGAAATGGCTACATTTCTAAGATAAAGAAATTACCAAATGGGCTCCGTTGTAACAGCTGGCAGGGGAAAATAAGAAAGGGAATAAAAGCTCTCCCCCTCCCATGTGTCCTTGAAAATTTAACTTGCCCAGAACAGAGGAAAAATCAGAAACAAATACTGCTTTTTTGAACTTCTGCAGACTGTAAACTTCTGAGCCCCATCCTTATATGCTGGGTACAAAATTCTGAAACTACCTAAACTTGAGTTTCAGGGGATTAATTGATTACAACAGAAGCAATGCCCTCTGAATCCGGTTGCAACAAAATAGGACTGTTTCCTGTCTTCAGTGCCTTAGGTGCCTTGCCTTGTCTGTCCCTACAACAGCATAATTCTATATACTTAAACATTGTTTATGTTTTCATGAAATGGTCAACAGATGGGATTAATTTTGAAATGGTGCAGATGTTTCCCAGAGTGCTCTATCATGATGCAGGTTCGTTTGAAGATCAAATGGGGGGCATACAACCGGTTCCACTGGGAACATGTATCGCTCACTTTAGCCATCCTATTATGAATAGGAGTTGCTGCACGGGTGGGCACAGGAGCCACTGCCGTTGTCCATGGGACACAACAAATGACCCAATTAGAAGCAGCAATAGAGCAAAACTAAGATATTAGAAACCCCCATCAGAGCTTTGCATGAATCTTTAACCTCTCTCTCTGAAGTTGTTTTACAGAACAGTTGAGGGTTGGACCTCCTCTTTATTAGAGAAGGGGCCTTTGTGATGCATTGAGGAAAGAATGTTGTTTTTATGCTGACCATACTGGAGTTGTAATAAAATCTATGAGTAAATTTAAAAGACACCTTGAAGAGCATCAACAAGAGAGAGAGGCCCAAAAAGGGTGGCTTGAGTCTTGGTTCACACACTCCTCCTGGTTAACTACGTTTTTATCAACCTGGCAGGTCCAATAATAATCCTCATATTATTGCTAACTATAAAACCCTGTTTGCTCAACCGTGTAATTTCTTTTCTCCAGGCTCAAATTGGACGAGTTAAACTTATGGTAATACCCCACTAGCAGACATAGAATGTGACACCCTCCAATGATCATTTTTATGATTAAAAGTAGCCAGAAGAAGAAGTGGGGAATTAAAGGTTAATAAAATAGGTACTTGTCACTTCTTATTTTTCTGTATGCTTAACAAAACACTGTTGAAATCTTGAGAAATGCTTGCAAATCTTGTTCCCAGAATGTTCTGTCCCCAACTGCGCAACTGCAGAATGTACTCCCTCACCCAGTTGCACGCAAACCACCCACTCGCCCTGACCCATCAATAAAATTCCCTCCCTGCCCTCTCCAGGGAAAGTATATAAGCTCTACTTAAGCTATTCTCAGGGCTATCTGCTCGATTCAAGTGATCTCTGAGCCCCAGCATGCTGGACACCAAAAAAACCCTTTGATGTTGCATGAGATAGTCTGTTGGTTGTCTCCTCCTCTGAAGCTCGCCCCACATTTACTTGGATGATTGAATGTAGAAGAGAACATCCAGTCAAAAAGGGATAGTCTATAGCATTAGGAAGATAGTCAGTACTTTTAGGAATAAGGGTGAGTATAGGAATTGGAAAAAAAAGTTCTTTAGCAATAGGGTTTCGATTAGAGAGTGAATGTAAATGTCAGCACAGGTGAAGAGTCAGTCACAATGATGAACTGGGGAAAATATGTAGGAAAGCAGATATCAATAGAGACATTACGAAAACAGGCAAAGTATAAAGTGAGTGATAGGATTAGATATTTTGAACAGGGTTGAGTTTACATATATAATCTTAGGAAGAAACAAATATGTAGTCACAAATAGGATTGACATTTGAGATCATTAGGCAAATTTCAGGTGGATGAATATTTCTCAGAATAATCTTGTGAATAGTTGAATATAAATCCACATACATAAACATGAATGAATTTAGGTAGTGTATATAAGACACATATATTTCATATTTTCAAAAATCTGGAGAGTGTATATATATATATATATATATATATATATATATATATATATATACACAAAACACACACACAGACAAAAAAGTAGCAATATATATGTCAATCAAAATTCATTATAAAATATGCATCATCCAGAGATCTAAAAATATTAATTTTACTGAACATGGATTTATGTATAATGCTCTTCAACTAGCAAGCTCACCCATAGGTTGAATATCTAATTCCAACAAGTTTAGTAGGAGTGATCTCTTCTAACAATTTGTATCTGCCAAGTCAGCCACCTCACAAGAATGTACGTGTGGTACCAGGTAGGAATCTATATGTGCATATAAGAGTACAGAGAAAGGGAGACAGGAATTCACATATTTGTTAACCTTAAAAATACATGGACAACTATTTCAACAACAAATCGACTAGATTCATGACTCCAACTCTGTATCATGCAAAAGGCAAGTCCAACAATACACCAGGCCTACTTTGAACTGCTTGTATTTCTATTCTGTTTGGGTTAGTTTTCTCCATCATATTAGAATTAGTAGTCAGAGTCTGGTCGGGTATGGGTTAGAGTCAGGGATTCAGTATTTTGAATGGAAAATAAAAAACTGAATCCAATGTGTATGCAAATATATGCTACAGAAAATTCTTCCCACTCTCCTCCAGAACAATGCCTTGACATTACCTTCGCCCCAAGTAAGACACAATTAGAGGAGAAGAGTTAGAAAATCTGTGAATACCTATCAGGAATGGAAAATGCTCCAGATTTCACATCTTTGGAAGTGGTAAGAGGAGTTTCCAAAAGTAAGGGACAGGGTAAACACTCCACAAACATGGAGCTCTGCTGGCTAAAGACTTTTTGAGAACCTGCCTTTGAGGTTGGGCACTTAAAATATATGTTGTTTTCATTAGCTTTAGCTTTATTTGTAGTGAGACAATCAAAGCTCGATCTGCTTCTATGTGACCTGGAGGACATGGTTATTTATTTTCCAATAAAAATGAGGCAGCAGTGCTGAATTCTCTCTTTGTAGGTAAACTGTGGCCACTGAGGGCTAAGTGTCTCCCCGTGTGGACTGTGACACAACTTGGTCATCCTCCAATTATCGTCGTGTTTTTTGCTGCTGCACTGGGAGTTTGGTATTTGCTTCATGAAATACAATGAGTTCAAATGGGAGACAGTGCTGAAGGGAGTTCTGTCAGCTGTGGTGGGCATGGTCTCCAGGAGAATGCACCAACCAGGGTTCTATCCCACGTAGCTTGCCCCCTTGACAATAGCAACATGATTCTGAACATTGCCCTAAAACCTCTCCATATAAAAATATGCCTTTACGTATATGGGTCTGATGGCTGCACCATGTCAGTCTCAAGCCATTTGGAAGCCAATGGAAGATCCACATGGCCCCACCACAGATGTTTTATCACTCACTTGCATAACACTTCTCTAGGCCCACTACTCACCAGGCTCCTACTTACTAGCATCTCTGTTCTACACCATTTTCATGAAACCCAGTCAATCAAGGCCCTGTCTGGTATATTCATGATCATCAACAGGACATCAAAGGTTCTCCAGTGACATCTGGTAATGGGAATTTTAAAAATTTCATGGTAATTATCTAGCAATTTTTCATGGATGAAGTTGGAGGCACTGTGGGTTTCAATTCATTCAGGAACCCTTAAAGGGTTAGGAAACTAATTTCAGGCAAAGCTCTGGAGTACTCTCACAAACAAGGCTACCCAATGAGTGGCCAAAAAGTCACATGAAGCGAGGCCAATTGAGGTCTATAAAGCGAGGTCCATGTGGGTTTTGAATCTCTATAATGCATGCCAAGTCTTTCAGAATAAAATCATGTAATATCCTGGCTGAGATTCGCAGTGTTCTGTGGAAAGCCAACCTGTGCCTAGATCTCAGGTTCCAATGGCAACTTCATGCCTGGCCTCCTAAAATCCCAACACAATTCTTGGCAATACTTCTCTCAGGTCAGTTCCAGAACTCAGTCTATAAGGAGAATCACACCAGAGTTCAAGTCCAGGTGGACCCAGACAACTCTTCCAACCGCTACTCAAATGAAAACAATTAAAACCAGAATACTCCCTCATGGCCCTATTCTTCTTCCATATAGACACTAATCATAACCTCTTCCTGGAGTTTTCCATGAGTTGTGCAGCCCAAGAAAATGTCCAAAATAAGCTTCTTGCACCTCTTTTGCCTAACTTCAGCGTGGCCTGGGCACCCTTCCTGTGAACCTGGAGTGATCAAATAGGCCTGCCCTTAATACTGCTCCGCTTATCCAATTTGAGGCTCTCTGACTGTGGGGTGTAGATTCTTTATGTGAATTGGAGTCATGAGAAAAGCCAAGACAGTGTCCAAAATCAGCTCGCTTTTTCCTCATTTGCCTAAAGTCAGGGTGGCCTGGACACCGTTTCTGTGAACCAGGAGTGATCAAATAAGCCTGCCGTTAATACTTCTGTGTTTCTCCAATTTGAGGCCTACTGATTTCAGGTATCAATTTCTTATGTGATTTGGAGTTACTCGAAAACCCAAGCACCTCTGCAGGGAATTGAAGAACTCATTTGACCCAAAGAATCCCTATTCTCACTTGATGGAGTTCAGGAACCTAACAGAGGAAGGCAAGAGACTTCATCCATAATGAATGATTTTTTTGCCATTATGGTTTTGGATGCACACATGGGATCATTCTTTAGATGCATCAGGTGCTGAGAATCTAACTCAAAGCCACACACATGGCCAAGAGACTAATTCAGACACATCCCTTCCCAAAGCAATTAAGCAAAGAGCCACAGGTGATGCCATTCATTTCCATTTGAAAACTGTTTACTTCAGGCTTCACAAAGGGGTGGATTGAGGCAAAGAACTTCCTGACATTCAGTGAAAAACAACAATAAGTAAGCAAAAGGCCCAAAGCAGGGTTTCTCCACTGAGACTTTCCTGGTCACACTGATATCTGAGTTTTCTGAGATGCTCGCAATTCTCTTCAGCTATCCAGTACATGGCCATGTCACAGAGTTGGAGGTGGTACATATTTTGAACATAAATCCATGAGCCTATTCTAGAGAGTGGACAGAATTCAGGAAGAAAACAGCAACTTAGAAAGATAGCAGGTGTTGCACATCAACAAGACAAGCTGCACTCCATTCATATATTGGGCAGGTTGAAATATGGGAAGATTTACACTTGACAGGACACATCCATTAATGCATTCTCTTTTCCAATGTCTACAACAATGGACACAGTGGGATACACAGACATAGAAACACTCACCTTGTGAAACAACTTACTAGAAACTGTCCACTCCAAACCAAACCGCCTTTCCCATCTATTCTCAGAACATGAGACAAAACAATAAACCCACACACACTCCCACAAAGGCACCTCCTTCACCCAAGTAGGTCTGTGACTATCCAGAGTGTCCTCTGACTGGTGGGCCATACTATGTTCCCCTGAAATGGTCTGTCTTCTCTCAGATCTGGTTTCCTTGGCCAACTCTGTGCAGTTGTCAGGAGCCAGTGGTGAACCACTATCTGCTTTCTCAGGAAAGATCCATCTTCAGAGCTTTCCTGGCATTTGGCCATCCTCACATCATTAGGTACCAAGAAAACTGACTCTGTCCTTGGTAAATCCAAACAAGTGAGCCCACTGGGACTGGGACTGGGACTGCCTGTTGGTGCCTGGCTTTTTGGATACCAAGTTCAGACAGTTCCATCACCAAGGAAATGAGGTATGTCACTTTCTTTGGAACTGAATGAGGTCACTGCCTTGGCAACGACTTTGTCCTAACAGTTGCTTCCAAAGGTCCCATGAGATGGAGCCTTCCCCTACTTCCTGTGACACTTTCACAAGGTAGTATGGTATATCAACCATTGGCACCCAAGAACAGCTCTCCACACAGGCCTGGTTTGGTCCATCTTCTCTACAATAAGAAGAGAGAGGCTGATTCATACATATCCCTTCATCCTGACCAGGTTGTTTGCATTGGAAGATGACTTTTGCTCTCTCAGGTCCTTCATACCTGCCTACAACTTCTCCAGGTATCATTTCTGCATTGACCTTTGAAGTTCTCAGCAGGTGGAAGGTCCCCAAGTTTCCTGTATTGTAAAAACCACTCTGTCCCTGCTCTTCTGTAAAATGAGATTGAGGGAACAGAGTATGTTTAGGGTTAATAACAGGTTTGATTTGGGTTACGAATCATTCTGTGCGATGAATAATGCTATTGGGAACCTGCGATATTTACAAGAATATAGAGGTGAAATATAAGTATGAAAACAGAAATCTAGGTATGATTTGAAGCCCAGAAGGACATTGGGCCCTTGATTGGGATACTTAGCTTTGAATTATGCTCTGCAAAATTGTCTCAGATAATTCAATATACAATGGCATAGGACATTTTATTGAATGTAGAAGAGAACATCCAGTCAAAAAGGGATAGTCGGTAGGATTAGGAAGATAGTCGGTAGGTTTAGAAAGAAGAGTGAGTATAGGATTTGGACCAAAAGTTCTTTAGCAATAGGGTTTCGATTATAGAGTGAATGTAAATGTCAGCACATATGAAGTGTCAGTCACTAGGATCAACTTGGGAAAATTTGTTGAAAAGCAGATGTCAATAGAAACATTATGAAATCAGGCAAAGTATAAAGTGAGTGATAGGATTAGACATTTCCAACAGGGTTGAGTTTGAATATATAAATTAGGAAGAAACAAATATGTAGTCACCAATAGGATTGACAATTGACAGCATTAGGCAACCTGGACATGGATGTTTTTAGTAATTCATGTACACTTTACATTTAGGCTTTGGTACAATCATAAATGTGACCTTTACATTTTTTTGTCCAGAATATTACTTTGATAAAATGTATATGTACATCAGGTGACATGAGTATGTCTTCCAACATTTCTGCAAGCAATATATTGAAGATGTAAAATTAGAATCGGGGGTACAAAGAGGTGTACCCTGTGTCTATGAATATAGAGATAAAGAATGAATAGACCATAATGTGAATGAATAATATAACTTTTTTCAACTTTAAAAAATGAATTGATCTAATATCTGAAAAATCACAGGAAATCGTATATTGATATACAATCATTCATTCCAAGCAGTTATACATCTAATGGTAATATTCGTGTTTTGGTTTATCATGAAGAGTGTGTGAGTTTTGCTTCAAAAGTGACTATGGAAATAATGTGTTTGGAAAGAAGACTCATGAAAATACCAGTAAAGAAACCTTGACAATACATGTGTTCTGAAGCAAAAAGTGATTAAATTTGAAACAAATGCCTACAAATTTGTGAACTTGTGGATGAAATGTATATCCTATGATGTGCAAAAACTGAAGAAATAATAATGTAAAAGTGTCGAATACAAATGAATAAAGAATTACATATCATGTCCCATTGGAATCTACTTGCATTGATGTTAGACTGGGTCAGTTACTGTAGAATAATTAGGATTTGTATGCATCATTCCCTGAAGTTAGTTTTCAGTACTAGGAAACAAATATGTATTTCAGGTGGATGAATATTTCTGAATATTTTTAATCAACTTTTCACAAGAATAATCTTGTGAAAAGTTGATTAAAAATCCACATACATGAACATAAATGAATTTAGAGAGTGTATATTTGACACATATATTTCATATTTTGAAAAATCTGGAGAGTGTACACACACACACACACAAACACACACACAAAACACTCACAGACATTAAAAAGTAGCAATATAAATGCCAATCGAAATTCATCAGTAAATATATATCATCCACAGATGCAAAAATATTTATTTTACTGAACATGAGTTTACGTATAATGTTGTTCTACTAGGACGCTCCTTATAGGTTGAATTTTCAGTTCCAACAGCATTTAGGAGGAGTGATCTCTTCTCACAATTTGTATCTGCCAAGTCAGCCACCTCACAAAGATGTACGTGTGATACCTGGTAGGATTCTATATATGCATATAAATATACAAGTGTGAATAGGCTAAAGAGAAAGGGAAACATGAATTCTCATATTTGTTAACTTTAAAAACACATGGAGATCTTTTTCTATTAAACATTGACTAGATTTATAACTCCTACCTTGTATAATGCAAAATGCAAGTCCAACTATACAACATGCCTCCAATGAACTGCTTGTATTTCTATAGGTTTGTGTTATTTTTCTCTATCATATTAGGATGAGTTGTCTGACTCTAGTATGTATGGGTTAGTGTCAGGGATTCAGTATTTCAAAAGGAAAATTGGAAATTGAATCCAATTTGTATGCAAATATATGCTACACAAATATCCTCCCACTCTCATCCAGAACAATGCCTTGAAATTACCTTCACCCCAAGTAAGACACAGTTAGAGGAGAATAGATAGAAAATCAGTGAATACATATCTGGAATGGAAAATGCTCAGGAGTTCACAACCTTGGAGGTTGTAGAGGAGTTTCCAAAAGTAAGGGACAGGGTAAACACTCCACAAACATGGAGCTCTGCTGGCCTAAAAACTTTTAGAGCAACTGCCTCTGAGTTTGGGAACGTGAAAAATATGTTGTCAGGAGAATTGGCTTCCTTTGTAGTGAGACCATAAAGCTGGGTCTGCCTCTATGTGATGTGGAGGACATGGTATCTTATTTTCCAATGAACATGAGGTAGCAGTGTTGATTTTCTTCTTTTTAGGTAAACTGTGGCCTCTGGGGGCTAAGTGTCTCCCCGTTGGACTGTGAAGCCATTTGGTCCTCCTCCACTTTTTGTGGGGTTTTGCTGCTGAACTGGGAGTTTGGTATTTGCTTCATGAAATTCAAGGAGTTCAACTGAGACACAGTGCTGGAGGGAGTTCTGTCATGTGTGGTGGTTCAGAGTCTGCAGAAGAACGCACCAACCACGCTTCTATCCCTCAAAGCTTGCCACATTGCATCCTTGTCCATAGCAACCTGATTCTGAACATTGCCCTGAATCCTCTCCATATAACAAGATGCCTTTAATTACAAGGGTCTGCTGGCTGCTTCATGTAATCCACAAGCCATTTGGAAGTCAATGGAAGATCCACATTGCTCCAACACAGATGTTTTATCACACTCCTGCCCACCACAGCTCTAGGCCCACTTCTCAGCAGGCTGCAACTTTCTGGCACCTCTGTTCTACACAATTTTCATAAAACCCAGTCAAGCAAGGCACTGTCTGGTACATCCATGATCAGCAACAGGACATCCCAAGATTCTCCAGTGCCACCTGGTCATGGGAATTTCAAAAATTTCATGGTATTTATTTAGACATTTTTCAAGGATGAAGTTGGAGGCACTGTGGGTTTCAATTCATTCAGGAACCAGTAAATGGTGAGCAAGATTATTTCAATGAAAGCTCTGGAGAACCCTCACAGGCAAGGCTTCCCAAAGAATGGCCAAAAGGTCACATTAAGCCAGGCCCATTAAGGTCTACCATATGAGGTCCATGTGTGTTTTCACTCTCAACTATGTCTGCCAAGTCTTTCGAATGAAATCATGTGTTATCTTGGCTGAAATTCCCAGTGCTCTGTGGAAAGCCACTCTGGGGCTAGATCTCAGTTTCCAAGGGTGACTCTCATACATCGCCTCTTAAATCACAACACAATACATGGCAATACTTCTCTGAGATCAGTTCCTGAACTCAGTCTATAAGGGGACTAACACCAGAGTTCAAGCCCAGGTAGACCTTGTTATGTCTTCCAAGTGTCACACAAATATCCACAATTAAATCCAAAACACTTCCACATGGCACTCATCTTCTTCCATTTACACAATCATCATAATCTCTGGCTGGAGGTTTCCATGAGGGGTGCAGCCCATGACAGTGTCCAATATAACCTCCCTTTCCCCTCATTTGCCTAAAATAAGGGTGGCCAGGACATCCTTCCAGTGAACCAAGAGTGATCAAATAGGCCTGCCATTAATATGGCACTGCTTCTCCAATTTGAGGCCTACTGACTGTGTGTTTTAGATTCTTTATGTGAATTGGAGTCTTGAGAAAAACCAAGCACTTATGGGCTAGCCTCTGCAGGGTTTTGAGGAACACATTTGAACCAAATTATCACTATTCTCACATGATGGATGACAGGAACCTTACAGAGGAATGCGAGAGACTTCATCCACACTGACTGCTCTTTTGTCCATTTTGGTTTTGGATGCACACATGGGATCCTTCTTTAGATCCATCAGGTGCTGAGAATCTAAGCCACAGTCTCACACAGGGCCAAAAGGCTGATTCAGACACATCCCTTTCCAAAGCAATTAAGCAAAGAGCCACAGGTGATGCCCTTTCATTTCCATTTGAAAACTGTTTCTTTAGGCTCTACAATGGTGTGGCCTGAGGCAAAGACCTTCCTGACATTCAGGGCATCAGAACAATTGGTGAGCAAAAGGCCCAAAGAAGGGTTTCTTCACTTAGAATTTCCTGGTCAAACTAATATCTGAGTTTTCTGAGATGCTCCCATTTCTTTCAGCTATCCAGTACATGGCCATGTCACAGAGCTTGGAGGTGGTACATATTTTGGACAAAAAACCATGAGCCTATTCTGGAGAGTGGCCAGAATTCAGGAAGAAAAGAGGAACTTAGGAAGATTGTTGGAGTTGTCCACCCATAAGTCAAGCCGCAGTCCATTCATAAATTGGGCAAGTTGAGTCTAGACAGGACACATCCAATGATTCATTCTCTTTTCTAATATCTAAAACCACGGACACAGTGGGATACACAGACAAAGAAACACTGGCCTTGTCAAACGACTTACCAGAAACAGTTCACTCCAAACCAAACAAACCGCCTTTCCTACCTATTCTCAGAACATGAGACAAAATCTCAAACCCACACCCACACACACAAGGGAAGCTCCTTCCCCAAGTAGGTCTGTGACTATTGGGAGTGTCTTCTGACTGGTGGGCCAAACTATGTTCTGATGAAATCGCCTGTCCTGTGTCACATATGGTCTCGTTGGCCAAATCTGTGAAGTTGTCACTAGCCAGCGGTGAGCCACTACCTGCTGTCTCAGGAAAGGCCCCTCTTCAGAGCTTTCCTGACATTTGTTCATCCTCACCTCAGTAGGTACCAAGAAAGACTGACTCTGTCCTTGGTAAATCCAAAAAATAAGACCACTGGGACTGGGACTGAGACTGGCTCTGGGTGCCTGGCTTCCCGGATTCCAAGTTCAGAGAGTTCCATCACCAAGGAAGTGAGGTGAGATTACTTCCTTCAGGAATTCTTTGAGGTCATTGCCTTGGCAACCACTTTGTCCTATGAGATGGAGGCTGCCCTTACTTCCTGTGACACTTTTACAAGTTAGAATGGTATATCAACCATAGGCACCCAGGAACAGCTCTCCACACATGCCTGGTTTGGTCTATCTTGTGTACATTAACAAGAGAGAGGCTTATTCAGACACAACCCTTCATCCTGGAAAGGTTGTTTGCGATGGAAGATGACATTTGCTCTCTCAGGTCCTTCATAGATGCCTACATCTTCTCCAGGGATCAAATTTGCATGGACATTTGAGGTTCTCAGCAGGAGGAAGATACCCTACATTCCTGCATTGTAAGACGAACTCTGTCCCTGCTCTTCTGCAAAGTTAGATTGAGGGAAGAGTGTATGGTTAGGGTTAATAACATGTTTGATTTGGGTTACGAATCATTGCGAAGGATGATTAATAGTATTGGGAACCTGCGATATTTATAAGATTATAGAGGTGAAATATAAGTATGGAAACAGAAATCTAGGTAAGATTTGAAGCCCAGAAGGGCATTAGGCCCTTGATTGGGATACTTAGCTTATAATTACGTTCTGCACAGATGTCTCAGATAAATCGATAATCATGGCATAGGACCTTACACCTTGGAAGATTGATTTTAGAAGAGAACATCCACTCAAATTGAGATAGTCGGTGGGATTAGGAAGGTAGTCAGTAGGTTTAGGAAATAGAGTGAGTATAGGACATGGAGCAAAAGTTCTGTAGCAATAGTGTTTTGGTTATAGAGTGAATGTAAATTTCAGCACATGTGAAGAGTCATTCACAATGATTAACTGGGGAAAATATGTAGAAAGGAAAATATCAATACAGACCTTACGAAATTAGGCAATTATACAGTGAGTGATAGGATTAGACATTTTCAATAGGGTTGAGATTGAATACATAATCTTAGGAAGAAACAAATATGTCGTCACCAATAGGAATGACATTTGAAAGCATTAGGCAACCAGGACATTTATCGTTTTAGTAATCCATGTTCACTTTCCATTTAGTATTTGGTACAATCATAAGTGTGATTTTTGCATTTTGTGCCCAGAAAAATATTGTGATCAAATGTATATGTAGATCATAAGACATGAGTATTTCTTCCACGATTACTGGGAGCAATATTTGAAGACATATAAATTAGTATTGGGGGTACAAAGTGGTGTACCCTGTGTCTATGAATATAGAGATAATGCATGAATAGACCATACTGTGAATAAATATTATAACTGGTTTCACTTTAAATAATGGATTGAATTGATATCTGAAAATATATAGGAAATCATATATTGACATACAATCATTCACTCCAACCAGTTATATATCTAATGGTAATCTTAGGGTTATTGTTTATCATGAAGTGTGTGTGAGTTTTGTTTCAAAAGTGATTATGGAAATCGAAAATAATATGTTTGGAAAAAAGTCTCATGAAAAGACCAGTCAAGAAATATGGAGGAATCCATGTGTTCTGAAGCAGGAAGTGATTGAAAGTGAAACAAATGCCTATAAATTTTCTAAATTGTGAATGAAATATATATCCTGTTATGTGCATAAACTGTTGAAATAGTAATGTATCAGTGTTGAATAAAAGTGAAAGTCAAAATACACATCATGTCCAATAGGAATCTACTTGCATTGATGTTAAACTGGGTCAGTTACTGTAGAAATATTAGAATTGTGTGCATTATGCACAAAGATAGTTTTTTTTTTATTTTTATTTATGGTTGTTCAAACATTACATAGTTCTTGATATATCATATTTCACACGTTGATTCAAGTGGGTTATGAACTCCCATTTTTACCCTGTATACAGATTGCAGAATCACATCAGTTACACATCCATTGATTCACATATTGCCATACTAGTGTCTGTTGTATTCTGCTGACTTTCCTATCCTCTACTATCCCCCCTAGCCTCCCTGCCCCTCCCCACTTCTCTCTCTACTCCCTCTACTGTAATAAATTTCTCCCCCTTGTATTATTTTTCCCTTTCCCCTCAATTCCTCTTGTTTGTAATTTTGTATAACCCAGAGTGTCTCCTTCCAATTCCATGCAATTTCCCTTCTCCCTCCCTTCCACCTCTCATCCCTGTTTAATGTTAATCATCTTGTCATGCTCTTTGTCCCTATCTGTTCTTAGTTACTCTCCTTATATCAAAGATGACATTTGGCATTTGTTTTACAGGAATTGTGTAGCTTCACTTAGCATAATCCAGTCTAATGCCATCCATTTTCCTGCAAATTCTGTGATTTTTTCATTTTTTCAATGCAGAGTAATAATCCATTGTGTGTTAATGCCACATTTTTTTTATCCATTATTCTATTGAAGGGCATCTAAGTTGGTTCCACAGTCTTGCTGTTGTGAATTGTGCTGCTATGAACATCGATGTAGCAGTGTCCCTGTAGCATGCTCTTTTTAGGTCTTTAGTGAATAGACCAAGAAGGGGAATAGCTGGGTCAAATGGTGCTTCCATTCCCAGCTTTCCAAGAAATCTCCATACTGCTTTCCCAATTGGCTGCACCAATTTGCAGTCCCACCAGCAATGTACAAGTGTACCTCTTTTCCCACATCCTTGCCAGCACTTCTTGTTGTTTGACTTTATAATGGCTGCCAATCTTACTGGAGTGAGATGGTATCTTAGGGTGGTTTTAATTTGCATTTCTCTGACTGCTGGAGATGGTGAGCATTTTTTCATGTACTTATTGATTGATTGTATGTCCTCATCTGAGAAGTGTCTGTTGAGGTCCTTGGACCATTTGTTGATTGGGTTATTTGTTATCTTATTGTCTAATTTTTTGAGTTCTTTGTATACTCTGGATATTAGGGCTCTCTCTGAAGTGTGAGTAGTAAAGATTTCTTCCCAGGATGTAGGCTCCATATTTACCTCTCTTATTGTTTCTTTTGCTGAGAAAAAACTTTTTAGTTGAGTAAGTCCCATTTGTTGTTTCTAGTTATTAACTCTTGTACTATGGGTGTCCTATTGAGGAATCTGTAGCCCGACCCCACAGTATGTACATCGTAACCAAATTTTTCTTCTATCAGACAGTGTGTCTCTGATTTGATATCAAGCTCCTTGATCCATTTTGAGTTAACTTTTGTGCATGGCGAGAGAAAGGGATTCAGTTTCACTTTGTTACATATGATTTTCAGTTTTCCCAACACCATTTGTTGAAGATGCTATCCTTCCTCCATTGCATGCTTTTAGCCCCTTTATCAAATATAAGATAGTTGTAGTTTTGTGGATTGGTTTCTGTGTCCTCTATTCTGTACCATTGGTCCACCTGCCTTTTTCGGTACCAGTACCATGCTATTTTTGTTACTATTGCTCTGTAGTATAGTTTGAAGTCTGGTATCGCTATACCACCTGATTCACACTTCCTGCTTAGCATTGTTTTGCAATTCTGGGTCTTTTATTTTTTCATATGAATTTCATGATTGCTTTCTCTATTTCTACAAGAAATGCCTTTGGGATTTTGATTGGCATTGGATTAACCCTATAGAGAACTTTTGGTAATATCGCCATTTTGATGATGTTAGTTCTGCCTATCCATGAACAGGGTATATTTTTACATCTTCTAAGATCTTCTTCTATTTCTCTCTTTAGGGTTCTGTAGTTTTCATTGTATAAGACTTTCACCTCTTTTGTTAGGTTGATTCCCATTTTTTTTTTTAGGATATTGTGAATGGAGTGGTTGTCCTCATTTCCATTTCAGAGGATTTGTCGCTGATATACAGGAATGCATTTGATTTATGCGTGTTGATTTTATATCCTGCCACTTTGCTGAATTCATTTATTAGCTCTATTAGTTTCTTTGTAGACCCTTTTGGGTCTGCTAGGTATAGAATCATGTCATCTGCAATAGTGATAATTTAAGTTATTCTTTTCCTATTTATATGCCTTTAATTTCTTTCATCTGTCTAATTGCTCTGGCCAGTCTTTTGAGAACTATATTGAACAGAAGTGGTGAGAGCGGGCATCCCTGTCTTGTTCCAGATTTTGGAGGGAATGTCTTCAATTTTTCTCCATTAAGAATAACGCTAGCCTGCGGTTTAGCATAGATTGTTTTTACAATATTGAGGAATGTTCCTGTTATTCCTAGTTTTTCGAGAGTTTTGAACATAAAGGGATGCTGTACTTTGTCGAATGCTTTTTCTGCATCTATCTAGATGATAATATGGTTTTTATTTTTAAGTCTATTGATGTGGTGAATAACACTTATTGATTTTCGTATATTGAACCCTCCTTGCATCCCAGGGATGAATCCTACTTGATCATGGTCCACATTTTTTTGATATGTTTTTGTATCTGATTCTCCAGAATTTAATTTAAGATTTTTGCATTTAGGTTCATTAGAGATATCGGTCTTTAGTCTTCTTTCTTTGAAGTGTCTATCTGGTGAAGGAATCAGAGTGATATTGGCCTCGTAGAATGAATTTGGAAGATCTCCCTCTTTTTCAATTTTCTGAAATAGCTTGAAAAGTATTGGTATTAGTTCATATTTAAAGGTTTTGTAAAAGTCTGATGTATACCCATACGGTCCTGGGATTTTCTTAGTTGGTAGTCTTTGGATGGTTTCTTTTATTTCCTCAATTGATATTGGTATGTTTAGGTTGTCTACATCCTCCTAACTCACTCTGGTCAGATCATATGACTTAAGAAATATTTCGATGCCTTCACTATCTTCTATTATTTTGGAGTATAAGGATTCAAAGTAATTTCTGATTATCTTCTGTATTTCTGAAATATCTGTTGTGATATTGCCTTTTTCATCCCATATGATAGTAATTTCAGTTCTCTCTCCTCTTCATTAGCATGGCTAGGGGTCTGTCCATTTTATTTATTTTTTCAACGAACCAACTTTTAGTTTTGTCAATTTTTTCAATTGTTTCTTTTGTTTCGATTTCATTGATTTCTGCTCTGATTTTAATTATTTCTTTCCTTCTACTTCTTTTGCTGTTGTTTGCTCTTGTTTTTCTAAGATTTTGAGATGAAGTATGAGATCATTTATTTGTTGTTTTTTTCTTTTTCTAAGGAATGAACTCCAAGCAATGAATTTTCCTCTTAGAACTGCTTTCAATGTGTCCCATAGATTCCGATATATTGTGTCTGTGTTTTCATTTTTCTCTAAGAATTTTTTATTTTCCTCCTTGATGTCTTCTATAACCCATTGATCATTCAGTAACCTATTGTTCATTCTCCAAATGATGCATGGTTTTTCCTTCCTTCTTTTATCATTGATTTTTAGTTTCATTCCATTATGATAAGATAAGATGCATGGTATTATCTCTACTCCTTTAATTTGTCTAAGAGTTGCCCTGTGACATAATATATGATCTATTTTTGAGAAGGATCCATGTGCTGCTGAGGAAAAATGTAACTGCTTGATGTTGGGTCGTATATTCTATATATGTCAATTAAGTCTAGGTTATTAATTGTGTTATTGAGTTCTATAGTTTCCTATTTCAACTTTTGTTTGGAAGTCCTGTCCAGTGGTGAGAGAGCTGTGTTGAAGTCTCCCATGATTATTGTATGGTGGTCTATTAGACTCTTGAACTTGAGAAAAGTTTGTTTGATGAACATAGCTGCACCATTGTTTGGGGCATACATATTTATGATTGTTATGTCTTGCTGGTGTATGGTTCTCTTGAACAGTATGTAGTGTCCCTCTTTATCCCTTTTGATTAACTTTGGCTTGAAATCTATTTTATTTGATATGAGTATGGACACTCCTGCTTTTTTCCGAAGTCCATATGAGTGATATGATTTTTTCCAAACTTTCACCTTCAGTGTATGTATGTCTTTTTCTTATCAAATGCGTCTCCGGTAGGCAGCATATTATTGGGTCTTGTTTTGTGATCCATTCTACTGGCCTGTGTCTGTTAATTGGTGAGTTTAAGCCATTAACATTTACAGTTATTATTGAGATAAGGGTTGTTCTTCCAGCCATATTTGTTTATTTATGTTATTAAACATGGATTGTTTTCCTCTTTGATTATTTCCCCCCTTTAATGTCCTACCTCCCACTGTTGGTTTTCATTATTTTCCAATTACTCTTCCTGTAATATTTTGCCAAGGATGTTTTGAAGAGATGGTTTTCTAGCTACAAATTCTTTTAACTTTTGTTTATCGTGGAAAGTTTTAATTTCATCTTCCATCCTGAAGCTTAATTTTGCTGGATACACAGTACATGGTTGGAACCCATTTTCTTTCTGTGATTGAAAAATGTCATTCCAGGATCTTCTAGCTTTCAGAGTCTTTGTTGAAAGATCAGCTGTTATCCTGATTGGTTTACCCCTAAATGTAATCTGCTTCCTTTCTCTTGTAGATTTTAAAATTCTCTCCTTATTCTGTATGTTGGGCATCTTCATTATAATGTGTCTAGGTGTGGATCTCTTATGATTTTTCACATTCGTCGTCCTGTAGGCTTTTAGAATGTGGGAGTCTGTCTCATTCTTCAAGTCTGGGAAGTTTTCTCATATTATTTCATTGAATAGATTGCTCATTCCTTTGGTTTGGACCTCTATACCTTCCTGTATCCCAATGACTCTTAAGTTTGGTCTCTTTATTTTATCCCATATTTCTTGGATGTTCTGTTCATGGTTTCTTAACAGTTTGGCTGAGCTGTCTATGTTCTTTTCAAGTTGAAATACTTTGTCTTCATTGTCTGATGTTCTATCTTCTAAGTGTTCTACTCTGATGGTAGTATTCTCAATTGAGTTTTTAAGATGGTTTATTGCTTCCTGCATTTCTAGGATTTCTGTTTGTTATTTTTTACAACCTCTATCTCCCTGTATAGTTGATCTTTTGCTTCTTGGTTTTGTTTATGTAATTCATTGTTGAAGTGATCTTTCATTGTCTGATTTTGCTGTCTAATGTCTTCCTTGAGACTTCAGATCATCTGAAGAATGTATATCCTGAGTTCTTTATCTGACATTCCATCTGCTGCAGCTATTACCTCTTCTAAAGTTGTGTTGACCTGCATTGCTTGTGGTTCTTTTTTCCTTTTCTTTTCATACTGCTCGCGTTTCTTTCTGCTTTGTGAAACTGTTGTGATTTTGAAATTTTCCCCCTATATATTTATATTGCTCTTGTATATTTGAAAAGTCTTCATTGCAGGGGCAGGGGTGGCTGTGCTGTTCCACCAATTGGGGTGATATATCTACCACGCTGATGGGCCGCTAGGCCTGTTATTCTGATCGGTCGCAGGTCTGCTTACCATGCAGGCGCAGGAGGCTGCTCTCCTCTGCCCCTCCTCCAATTGGTGTGACGTGTCTACCACGCCCGTGGACCCCTGCGGTGTTCTGCCGATCGGTCGCAGGTCTGCCTACCTTGCTTGCGTGGGCGGCGGCTCTGCTCTACCCCTACCCCAATTGGGGTGACGTGACTACCACGCCAGTGGGCCGCTGGGCCTGGTCTGCCGGTTGGTCGCAGGTCAGGATACCTTGTGAGCACGGGCTACAGATCTGTTCTGCCCCTACTCCAAATGGGGTAAAGTGTCTGCCGCGCCAGCAGGCCGCTGGGCCTCTTCTTCTGGTCAGGTGCAGGTCTGCTACCTTGCAGGCGCGGGTGGTGGCTCTGCTCTGCCCCTACTCCAATTGGTGTGTCGTGACTACCATGCCTGCAGGTTGCTGGGCCTGTTCTGGGCATGGGCAAAGGCTCTGCTCTGCCCCTACTCCTATTGGGGTAATGTGACTACCATGCCGTTGACCCACTGGGATTGTACTAGGCACGGGAGAAGGCTCTGCTCTGCAACAACTCCAATTGGGGTGACGTGACTACCACACCTGTGGGTCGCTGGGCCTGTTCTGGGCCCGGGTAGCAGCTCTGTTCTGCCTCTACTCCAATTGGGTTGACGTGACTACCATGCAGGTGTGTCACTGGGTCTGTTCCAGGTGCGGGCAGCTGCTCTGCTCTGCCCCTCTGACTTGATGACAAAGTGAGAGAGACCCGGGTGTTTGTGACTCACTTTCTTCACCAGGAGACCAACTGTTTCTGTCACTGCTGGTATCAATGAAGTTATCTCCTCTGCTGCTTTCTGATGACATCAGAAATTTGTCATGTTGGTATCCCATGTGAAAGGCAGCATTTTGTTCCCTTTTCTGGGTGACCAAAGCAATGGGTGAGTCCTGACCGGCCCTCACAAGCCGCGTCTCAATCCTGTTACCACTGCCTATGAAGGCTCGGTTGATATTTACCTCCACAGTATTCAGCAAGACCCGGAACGAGAAGCAGTTTCCGCGGGTTCTTTAGCCCTGGGCCAGATCAGTTCCGAGAGGCGGAATTCGGCCGCTCTGGGCTTGGTGTATGTTCTAATAGGAGCAGGCTCCAAGACGGAGTTTCTGCAGGTTCTTTGGCACTGAGCCTGAGTAATTTGTCTGTGACACAAAGGTGAATGGCATCCTGAAATTACCTGTTCTATAGGTGAATGAGCTTCGATCAGTCGAAAACAGGAATGGTGACATCAGCTCTCCAAGATGGTGGCCGCTGGCTTCCTCTGTGGTCTGACCGGTGTGGAGAACCGAATTGGACCGCATCCTTTCCCGTCTCAAACCCAGAATTCAGCACTTAGCACAGTGATTGCATACCTGTCAGGAGCCCACAGAATCCACACCGCTGTATATTTGCATTGCTATCTCTTCGTTTCCCAGTGCACGCCGCAGACTCTAGCCGCAGACCGATTTCCTGAATAAGCAGCATGACCCTCTATGCGGACAAATCACTCGTGTTTGAGCCCGCGTAGCTGATCCTCGTGAGATGGAAATATGTCAACTAGGTTTTGGAGCACCCCAATTTTGCTGGAAATTTCTAACAAGATAGGTTTTAGCCATTATAACTCGTCATTCTCCCGCACAGTGACGCGGTACATGGGGGTGATGCACTCCCTTCACCACCATCATATGATCCCCCAAAGTTAGTTTTCAGTACTAAGAAACAAATATGTATTTCTGGTGGATGAATAATTCTGAGAATATTCTTGTGAAAACTTGATTATTAATCCAAATACATGAATATGAGTGAATTTAGGGAGTGTATAATAAGAAAAATATACTTCATATTTTGAAAAATCTGGAGAGTGAATATATATATATATATATATATATATATATATATATATATATATACACACACACACACATACACACACAGACATTAAAAAGTAGCATTATGTATGCCAATCGAAATTCACCACGAAGTAATATATCATCCACAGATCCAAAAATATTCATTTTAATGAACATGGATTTATGTTGTTCAAATAAGAAGCTCACTCATATGTTGAATTTTCAGTTCCAACAGCATTTAGTAGGAGTGATCTCTTCTCACAATTTGCATCTGCCAAGCCAGCCACCTCACAAAATGTACGAGTGATACCAGGTAGAATTCTATATGTGCATATAAAAATACATGTGATGAATAGGCTACAGAGAAAGGGAGACAGTTATTCACATGTTTGTTAACTTTTAAAACACATGGAGAACTATTTCAATTAAAATTCGCTAGATTTATAACACCTACCATTTATCATACGAAAGGCAAGTCCAACTATACACCATGCCTCCTGTGAACCTCTTGTATTTCTATTCTGTTTGGGTTATTTTTCTCCACCATATTAGGATTAAAAGTCAAAGTCTAGTAGGGTATGTGTTAGTGTCAGGGATTCAGTATTTCGAATGGAAAATTGGAAAATGTATCAAATGTGTATGCAAATATGTGCTACACAAAAATCTTCCCACCCTCATTCAGCACAATGCCTTGACATTACCTTCGCCCCACATAAGACACAATTAGAGGAGAAGAGTTAGAAAATCTGTGAATACATATGTGTAATGAAAAATGCTCAGGAGTTCACAAATTTGCAGGTGGTAGAGGAGTTTCCAAAAGTAAGGGACAGGGTAAAAACTCCACAAACATGAAGTTCTGCCAGCCTAACATCTGGAGAAACTGCCTCTGAGGTTGGGCAATGAAATATATGCTGTTGTCAGGAGCATTAGCTTTATTTGTTGTGAGACCATCATAGCTGAGTCTTCATCTATGTGATCTGGATGACATGGATTCTTATTTTCCAATGAACATGAGGCAGCAGTGCTGAATTTTCTATTTGTAGGTAACCTGTGGCCACTGGGGTCTAAGTGTCTCCCCTTGTGGACTGTAATTCCATTTGGTCATCCTCCACTATTCGTGGTATTTCTTGCTGCTGCACTGGGAGATTGGTGTTTGCTTCATGAAATACAAGGATTTCAAATGGGACACAGTGCTGAAGTAAGTTCTGTCAAGTGTGGTGGGTCAGGTTCGTCAGGAGAATGCACCAACCAGGCTTCTATCCCACATAGCTTGCCCCATTGACCATAGCAACCTGATTCTGAACATTGCCCTAAAACCTCTCCATATAACAATATGCTTTTACATATAAGGGTCTACTGGCTGCAAAATGTCAGTCACAATCCATTTGGAAGCCAATGGCAGATCCAAATGCCCCCACCACAGATGTTTTATTACACACCTGCCAACCACTACTCTAGTACAACTACTCAGCAGGATCCAACTTACTGGCATCTCTGTTCAACACCATTTTCATAAAACCCAGTCAATCAAGGCACTGTCTTGTATACTCATGATCAGCAACAGGACATCCAAATATTCTCCAGTGCTACCCGGTCATGGGAATTTCAAAAATTTCATGGTATTGATATAGCCAATTTTCAAGGATGAAGTTGGAGGCACTGTGGATTTTAATTCACTCAGAAACCATTAAATGGTGAGGAAGCTCATTTCAATGAAAACTCTGGAGAATTCTTACAGGCAAGGCTTCCAAAAGTGGCGAAAAGTCAGATTAAGCCAGGCCCCTTGAGGTCTACAATGTATGGTCCATGTGTGTTTCGACTCTCAAATATGGCTGCCAAGTCTTTAAGAATAATATCATGTGATATCCTGGCTGAGATTCCCTGTGCTCTGTGGAAAGTCAACTTGGGCCTAGATGTCACTTTCCAAGGGCAACTCTCATGCATGGCCATCTAAAATTCCAACACAATTCCTGGCAATAATTCTCTGAGATCAGTAAAAGAACTCAGTCTCTAAGGGGAATCACACCAAAGTGCAAGCCTAGGTGGACCCAGAGATCTCTTCCAACCGCCAGACAAATATCCACAATTTAAACCAAACACTCTCACATGGCCCTCATCTTCTTCCATATAGACACTCATCATATTCTCTGGCTGGAGGTTTCCATAAGGGACGCAGCCCATGACAGTGTCCAAAATAAGCTCCGTGCCCCTCATTTGCCTAAAGTCAGGGTGGCCTGGACTCTCTTCCTGTGAACCAGTAGTGATCAAATAGGCCTGCCTTTAATATTGCTTGGCTTCTCCAACTTGAGGCCTTCTAGCTTTGGGGTTTAGATTCTTTAAGTGAATTGGAGTCATGAAAATCAAACACCTATGGCCTAGCCTCTGCAGAGCTTTGAAGAACTCATTTGACCCAAAGGATCCCTATTCTCACTTGATGGATATCAGGAACCTACCAGAGGAAGGCAAGAGAGTTCATCAACAATATCTGATCTTTTTGCCATTTTGGTTTTGGATGCATGCATGGGATCTATCTTTAGATCCATCAGGTGCTGAGAATCTAAGCCACAGCCTCACACAGGGCCAACAGGCTGATTCAGACATATCCCAATCCTAAGCAATTAAGCAAAGAGTCACAGGTGATTCCCATTCATTTCCATTTGAAAACTGTTTTCTTCAGGGTTCACAAAGTGGTGGCTTGAGGCAAAAAACTTCCTGACATTCAACAGAACAATAGGTAAGCAAAAGGAACAAAGAGGGGTTTCTCCACTGAGACTTTCCTGGTCAACAGATATTTGAGATTTCTGAGATGCTAGCCATTTCTTTCAGCTATCCAGTACATAGCCATGTCACAGATCTTGGAGGTACAAATCTTGGACACAAAACCACGATACTATTCTGGAGAGTGGCCAGAATTGAGAAAGAAAACAGGAAATTAGGAAGCTTGTAGGTGTTGCCCATCCATAAGGCAAGCCAGAGTCCACTCATGAATTGGGCAGGATGAATGCTGGGAAGCTTTCTACTAGACAGGACACATCCATTGATGCATTGTCTTTTCTAATGTCTACAACAATGGACTCAGTGGGATACACACACATAGAAACACTCGCCTTGTCAAAGGACTTAATAGAAATATTCCACTCCATACCAAACAAACCGCCTTTCCTACCTATTCTCAGAACATGAGACAAAACCACAAACTCACACCCACACCCAAAAAGGCACCTCCTTCCCCCTAGTAGGTCTGTGACTCCCTGGAGTGTCGTCTGACTGGTGGGCCATTCTATGTTCTTCCAAAATGACCTCTCCTGTCTCAGATCATGTCTGCTTGGCCAACTCTGTGAAGTTCTCAAGAGCCAGCGGTGAGACACTACCTGCTTTCTCAGGAAAAGCCCCTCTTCAGAGGTTTCCTGGCATTTGGCCATCCTCACATCTGTAGGTACCAAGAAAGACTGACTCTGTCCTTGGTAAATCCAAACATGTCAGACCACTGGGACTAGGACAGGGACTGTCTCTTGGTGCCTGGCTTCCTGGATTTCAAGTTCAGAGAGTTCCATCACCAAGGAAGTGAGGTGAGATCACTTCCTTCAGGATATGAATGATGTCACTGCCTTGGCAAGCACTTTGTCCTAACAGTTGCTTCCAAAAGTATCATGAGGTGAAGGCTGTCCTGATTTTCATGGGACACTTTCTCTAGTTAGAATGTTATATCAACCATAAGCACCCGGGAACAGCTTCCACACAGGACTGGTTTGGTCCATGTTCTATACATTAAGAAGAGAGAGACTGATTCAGACACAACCCTCCATCCTGACCAGGATGATTGCCATGGAAGATGACTTTTGCTTTCTGAGGTACTTCATAGCTGCCTTCATCTTCACCAGGGATCATTTCTGCATGAACATTTGAGTTTCTCAGCAGGTGAAGATCCCCTAGATTCCTGTAGTTTAATACCCACACTGTTATTGCTCTCCTGCAAAGTGAGTGTATGGTTACGGTTAATAATATGTTCGATTTGGGTTAGGAATCATTCTGCAGGAAGAATAATGAGATTGGGAACCTGCGATATTTATAAGAATATATACGTGAAATATATGTATGAAAACGGGAATCTAAGAAAGATTTGAAGCCCAGAAGGGCATTGGGCCCTTTATTTGGATACTTAGTGTTGAATTATGTTCTGTACAGTTGTCTCAGTTAAATCGAAATACAGTGGCATAGGACCTTGTACCTTGGATGATTGAATGTAGAAGAGAACATCCAGTCAAAAAGGGATAGTCAGTAGGATTAGGAAGATAGTCAGTAGGTTTAGGAAGAAGAGTGAGTATATGATTTGGAATAAAAAGCTTCTTTAGCAATAGGGTTTCGTTTAGAGAGTGAATGGAAATGTCAGCACATGTGAAGAGTCAGTCACAATGATGAACTGGGGAAAATATGTAGGAAAGCAGGTGTCAATAGAGACATTACGAAATCAGGCAAAGTATAAAGTGAGTAATAGGATTAGACATTTTCAACAGGGTTGAGTTTGAATACATAATCATAGGAAAAAACAAATATCTCGTCACAAATGGGAATGACATTTGAGAGCATTAGGCAACCTGGACATGGATGTTATTAGTTATCCACGTTCACTTTCCTTTTAGGCTTTGGTACAATCATAAGTGTGACATTTTTATGGTTTTTTTTTTTTGTTCAGAATATTACTGTGATAAAATGTATATGTAGATCAGGTGGCATGAGTATTTCTTTCACCATTTCTGGGAGCAATATTTTGAAGACGTATACATTAGTATTAGGGGTACAAAGAGGTGTACCCTGTGTCTATTAATATAGAGATAATGCATGAATAGACCATACTATGAATAAATAACGTAACTGATTCCACTTTAAATAATGGATTGAATTGATATGTGAAAATATATAAGAAATCTTATATTGATATACAATCATTCATTCCAACCAGTTATATTTCTAATGGTAATATTAGGATTATGGTTTATGATGAATGGTGTTTGAGTTTTGCTTTACACGTGATGATGTTAAACAAAAATAATATGTTTGGAAAGAAGTCTCATGAAAAGACCAGTCAAGAAACATGGAGGAATACATGTGTTCTGAATCAGGAAGTGATTGATCGTGAAACAAATGCCTATAAATTTTCTAATTTGTGACTGAAATATATATCCCATCATGTGCATGAACTGAAGACATAGTAACGTACAAGTGTTGAATAAAAATGAAAGTCAAAATACACATCATGTCCCCTAGGAATCTACTTGCATTCATTTTAAACTGGCTAAGTAACTGTAGAAATATTAGGGTTTGTATGCACCATTCACTGAATTTAGTTTTCAGTACTAGGAAACAATATGTATTTCAGGTGGATGATTATTTCTGAAAATAATCTTGTTGAAAGTTGATTATAAATCCACAGATATGAATATGAATGTATTTAGGGGCGTGCATAATAAGACACATATATTTCATATTTTGAAAAATCTAAAGAGTATATATATATATATATATATATATATATATATATATATACACACACACACGCAAATGCACAGATATTAAAAAGTAGCAATACAGGAGATCCATTATGAAGGCAGGCATGGAGAATTCAAGTCTCTGATCTCTTCAGCTGCGCGGGCATAGGGAGTCGTAAACTGTCTAAATGCTGTTTGCTCAGAATCACTAGGCAATATTGACCTGTTGTGAATCTGGGGCGAACAGTCTGGGCCCCTCAGAACACACACAAAGCCCGGATTGGCTGCATTCAAGCTTAGATTCATCTGGTTTTTGTGACTCAGCACTAACATTCCCGCTGAAATAATTGGTCGGGCTTTCGGAATTGACAGAGTTAAAAGCCAACTGAGCCTTCATAGGCAGTGGCCGCAGGATTGAAATGGGGCTTGGGAGAGATAGTCAGGACCCAGCTGTTGCATTGGTCACCCAGCAAAGGGAACGAACGGTCACCATTTTAATGGTATACCACCATGGCAGCGAACTGACGTCACAGTCGGAGGAGATAACTTCATTGAAACCAGTGCGACAAGTATGTTATCCCATTGCCATCTCTCTCAACACCGCAGGGAAACCTCAAGGGCCCTTCCCACCTCTGCCGTAATGGCCCCTCCCAGCTCTCCAAGGAGCGCAATACCCAGACCTAGGGAATCAGGATTGGCTCGGGACTCGAGGCGTGTAATTGCTAACTACCGCTCCCACCAGTGCTGACAATTGAGGTCTCTTACACCACCTACCGGGGCCATGGCTCCCGAAGGGCAAGCAAATTCACTGGGGTTTCTCAGCCCCAAGCTCTACAAACTTAGGGTCTGAGGGAGGCAGTTAAGGAGAGTGTGCCCAGCCGTTCATGGAAACAGGGCTACCAGGAGCAGAGGCCTGGCTTGTAACCAGTATTGTGGTGAGCGTCACAGGTGAGTGGGGCCTGGCTTGAGGAAGCACAAGAGAAGGCCCTAGGCACTCAGGGTTGGAGACCCGCCCAGTCTGGGAGGAAGAGCTGCTGCACAGTGATTGGTTCCCACTTATTGAGAGGAGAAGCTTGGCCCAGTGCGCACAGCTCCACCTACTGGAAGAGAAGTTAATTGAACTCTAGGACTGCATGTATTATTATTATTTTTTTATTTGTATTTTTTTCTTTTTCTTTCATTTTCATTTTTGTTGTTGTTGTTCATTAACTTTTTTAAATGTTTTTATTTTTTTAATTTCTTTTATTTTATTATTATTATTATTAATATTATTATTTTAAATTTTAATTTTCAATTTTTTAATCATCATTATTACTTAAAATTTTCTTTCTTTATTTTCTATTTTTTTTGTCTTTTCATTTCATTTCAATTTTTTTATTCCCCCTTACTTGAATTCTACCTGCCTACTCTCATTCTCTTTAGTGACTTCTCCCTTCCCTTCTAATATCTTTCCTCTCAAGCATCAAATAAATTTATAAGAGTAAGCAGTAACTCAGTAGTCAAACAGAACGAGAAGTAACATGAGAAGCATAAAAAAACAAGGAAGAAAAGGAGTACGAACAATGAAGGACAGCCTAAATATTCAAGAGCACCTAGAGTCATCAGAAAAATGGTCATATAAAGAACTCAAGGAATACCTTAGACAGATGGAATGGAACCTTAAAGAGGATACGAGACAGCAAAAACAAACAGTGATAGAACGCATTGAAAATAAATTACATAAACAGATAAAATAAGAAATTAAGCATCTTTATCAGGAGATAGAGATTATTAGAAAAATCAAACAATAATTCTAGAAATCAAGGAAATGATAAACCAAATTAAAAATTCAATTGAGAGTATCACTAACAGTGTAGAGCAAGTAGAAGACAGAATGAAGACAAAATATATCATCTTGAAAAAAGTCTAGCCAACAAAGAAATGCTGTAAAAAATTATGAGAAAACATTCAAGAGATATGGAATAACATAAAAAAAAAACTAATGAGTCATATGGATAGAGGAAGGTACAGAGATTCAAACCAAGAGAATGAGAAATCTGCTGAATGAAATAATTACAGAAAACTTTCCAGAAATAAAAATGGAAAGGGATAAACAAATTGTAGATGCTTACAGGACATCGAGCACACAAAATCACAGTAGACCAATGCCAAGAAACATTGTTATGAAGATATCCAATATACAGAACAAAGAGAAAATATTAAAAGCTACCAGAGAAAGGAGGCAGATTAGAATCATTACAATCAGGGGTAAACCAAAAAGGTTAACAATGGATTTTTCATCATAGATGCTGGAAGTGAGAAGATCCTGGAACAACGTACTTCAAACTCTGAAAGACAATGGATGCCAACCAAGAATTATGTATCCAGCAAAATTAAGCTTAAGGTAAGACAACGAGATAAAAATATTTCATGATAAACAAAACCTAAAAGAATTTGCAGCCAGATAACCAGCATTGCAAAGCATCTTGAGCAAAACACTACACGAGGAAGAAATGAAAATCAACAACGAAAACCATGAGTGAGAAGTGCCTCAGTAATGACAGAGGGCGGGGGAAAAGCTAATCATGGAGAAACAAACTAATTTAAAAAAAAGATATAAGCAAACATGGGTGGCAGTACAAACCATATATCATTAGTAACTCTAAAAGTAAATGGCTTAAACTCTCGAATAAAGTGACATAGGCTTGTAACTTGAAATAAAAAAAAAATCCAACAATATATTGCCTCCAGGGGACACATCTGAATGGAAAAGACATACACAGGCTGAAGGTGAAAGATTGGGAAAATTTATACCATGCACACGGTCCTCGTAAGCAAGCAGGGGTGGCCATCCTCCTATCGAATAAAATCGACCTCAAGACTAATTTAATCAAAAGGGATAAAGAAGGACATTATATACTGCTAAAATGAACCATTCACCGACAAGACATAACAATTATCAATATTCACGCAGCAAATAATGGTGCTGCGATGTTCATAAAACAAATTCTCCTCAAGTTAAAGAATCAAATAGACCACAATACAATAATTATGGGTGACTTCAACTCACCTCTCTCACCATTGGACAGATCCTCCAAACAAAAGTTGAAAAAAGAAACTATAGAACTCAATCTCGCAATCAATACCCTAGACTTAACTGACATATATAGAATATATCAACCATCATCAAGTGGATATACTTTTTTCTCAGCAGCACATGGATCCTTCTCAAAAATAGACGATATGTTATGCCATAGGGCAACCCTCAGTAAATATAAAGGGGTGGAGATAATACCATGAATTTTTTGTGATCATAATGGAATGAAACTGGAAACCAATGATAAAAGAAGGAAGAAAAAATCATACATCACATCCAAAATGAAGAATATGTTACTGAATGATCAATGGGTTACAGAAGACATAAAGGAGGAAATCAAAAAATTCTTAGAGATAAATGAAAATACAGACACAACATATCAGATTCTATGGGGTACAATGAAAAGAAGTTTTAAGGGGTAAATTCATCGCCTAGGGGTCATTCCTCAAAATAGAAAAGAAAAACAAATAAATAAGCTCACACTTCATCTCAAAGCCTTAGAAAAGGAAGAGCAAAACAACAGCAAATGTAGCAGAAGGCAAGAAATAATTAAAATCATAGCGAAATTGAAACAAAAGAAACTATTGAAAAAATTAACAAAACTAAAAGGGGTTCTTCAAAAAGATAAATAAGATAGACAGACCCTTAGCCATGCTAACGAAGAGAAGAAGAGAGAGAAATCAAATTACTAACATACGGGATGAAAAAGGCAATATTACAACAGATGCTACATAAATACAGAAGAAAATTAGAAGTTATTTTGAAAACCTGTATTCCAATAAAATAGAAAATAGTGAAGACATCGATAAATTTCTTAAGTCATATGATTTGCCCAGACTGAGTCAGGAGGAAACACACAATTTAAACAGACCAATATCAATGGATGAAGTAGAAGAAGCAATCAAAAGACTACCAACCAAGAAAAGCCCAGGACCGGATGGGTATACAGCAGAGTTTTACAAAACCTTTAAAGAAGAATTAATACCAATACTTTTCAAGTTATTCAGGAAATAGAAAAACTGGTAGCTCTGCCAAATTCATTCTATGAGGCCAACATCACCCAGATTCTGAAACCAGACAAAGACACCTCAAAGAAAGAAAACTACAGACCAATATCTCTGATGAACCTAGATGCAAAAATCCTCATTAAAATTCTGGCGAATTGGATACAAAGGCACATCAAAAAAATTGTGCACCATGATCAACTTGGATTCATCCCTGGGATGCAAGGAGGGTTCAATATATGGAAATCAATAAATGTTATTCACAACATCAATAGACTTAAAGATAAGAACCATATGATCATCTTGATAGATGCAGAAAAACCATTCAACAAAGTAGAGCATTTCTTTATGTTCAAAACATTTTAAAAACTAGGGATAACAGGAACTTACCTCGACATTGTAAAAGCTATCTATGTTAATCCTCAGGCTAGCATCATTCTGAATGGAGAAAAATTGAAGGCATTCCCTCTAAAATCTGGAACAAGACAGGGATGTCCTCTATCACCACTTCTATTCAATATAGTTCTCAAAAAACTGGCCAGAGCAATTAGAGAGATGAAAGACATTAAAGGCATAAAAATAGAAAAAAGGAGAACTTAAATTATCACTATTTGTAGATGACATGATTCTATACATAGAAGACCCAAAAGGGTCTACAGAAATAACTACTAGAACTCATAAATGAATGCAGCAATGTGGCAGGATACAAAATCAACATGAATAAATCAAAGGCATTTCTGTATATCAGCGACAAAACTTCTGAAACAAAAATGAGTCAAAACACTGCATTCCCAATTTCCTCAAATAATTAAATACTTGGGAATAAACCTAACAAAAGAGGTGAAAGATTTATATAATGCAAACTACAGAACCCTAAAAAGAGAAATAGAATAAGATCTTAGAAGATGGAAAAATATACCGTGTTCATGGATAGGCAGAACTAACATCATCAAAATGGTGATATTACCAAAAGTTCTCTATAGGTTTAATGCAATGCCAATCAAAATCCCATAGAAACTTTTTGTAGAAATAGATAAAGCAATCATAAAATTCAAATGGAAAAATAAAAGACCCAGAATAGCAAAAGCAATTCTAAGCAGGAAGTGTGAATCAGGCAGTATAGCGATACCAGATTTCAAACTATATTACAGAGCAATCATAATAAAAACAGCATGGTACTGGTACCAAAACAGGCGGGTGGACCAATGGTACAGAATGGAGGACACAGAAACTAATCCAAAAAGCTACAACTATCTTATATTTGATAAAGGAGCTAATGGCCTGCAATGGAGGAAGGATAGCATCTTCATCAAATGGTGTTGGGTAAACTGGAAATCCATATGCAACAAAATGAAACTGAATCCCCTCCTCTCGCCATGCACCAAAGTTAACTCAATGTGGATCAAGGAGCTAGATTCAAATCAGAGTCTCTGCGTCTGATAGAATAAAAAGTTGGCTCCGATCTACATATTGTGTGGTCAGGCTCCAAATTCCTTAATAGGACACCCATAGAACAAGAGTTAATAATAAGAATCAACAAATGGGACTTACTTAAACTGAATTATTTTTTCTCAGAAAGAGAAACAATAAGAGAGGTAAATATGGAGCTTACATCATGGGAACAAATTTTTAGTCCTCACTCTTCACATGGAGCCCTAATATCCAGAGTATACAAAGTATACAAAGAACTTAGAAAATTAGACAATAAGATAACCAATAACCCAATGGGCCAAGGACCTGAACAGAAACTTCTCAGAGGAGGACATAGAATCAATTAACAAGTACATGAAAAAAATGCTCTCCATTTCTAGCAGTAAGAGAAATGCAAATAAAAACCACCCTAAAATACCATCTCAATCCAGTGAGATTGGCAGCCATTATGAAGTCAAACAACAACAAGTGCTGGCGAGGATGTGGGGAAAAGGGTACTCTTGTACATTGCTGGTGGGACTGAAACTGGTGTGGCCAATTTGGAAAGCAGTATGGAGATTCCTGGGAAATCTGGGAATGGAAGCACCATTTGATCCAGCTATTGCCCTTCTCGGACTATTCCCTGAAGACCTTAAAAGAGCGTACTACAGGGATACTGCCACATCGATTTTCATAGCAGCACAATTCACAATTGCTACACTGTGGAACCAACCCAGATGCCCTTCAATAGATGAATGGATAAAAAAATGTGACTTTTATATACTATCGAGAATTACGCAGCACTAAAAAATGACAAAATCATGGAATTTGCAGGGAAATGCATGGCACTGAGCAGATTATGCTTAGTGAATCTAGCCAATCCCTAAAAAACAATTACCAAATGTCTTCTTTGATATAATGAGAGCAACTAAGAACAGAGCAGGGAGGAAGAGCATGAAGAAAAGATTAACATTAAGCAGAAACATGATGTGGGAGGGAAAGGGAGAGAAGAGGGAAATTGCATGGTAATGGAGAGAGACACTTATTGTTACACAAAATTACATATAAGAGGTTGTGGGAAAATAAACAAGGAGAGAAATGAATTACAGTAGGTATGGTAGACAGAGAAGATGGGAAGAGAGGGGAGTGGGGATAATAGAGTATAGGAAAGGTAGCAGAATACAACAGTAACTAATAGGGCATTATGTAAAAATATGGATGTGTAACTAATGTGATTCTGCAATCTGTATTTGGAGTAAAAATGGGAGTTCATAACCCACTTGAATCTAATGTATGAAATATGATATTCAAGAGCTTTGTAATGTTTTGAGCAACCAATAAAAGAAAAAAAAAGTAGCAACATATATGCCAATAGAAATTCATCATGAAAAGTATATAATCCACAGATCGAAAAATGTTCATTTTACTGAACATGGATTCATGTATAATGTTTTTCAACTAGGAAGCTCACCCATAGGTTGAATTTTCAGTTCCAACAGCGTTTAGGAGGAGTGAACTCTTCTCTCAATTTGCATCTGCCAATTCAGCCACCTCACAAGTGTATACGAGTGATATCAGGTAGAATTCTATATGTGCATATAAAAATACATGTACTGAATAGGCTACAGAGAAAGGGAGACAGGGATTCACATATTTGCTAATTTTAAAAACACATTTAGAACTATTTCAACAAAAAAATTGACTAGACTTATAACTCCTACATTATATAATGCAAAAGGCAATTCCAACAATACACAATGCGTCCTCTGAACTGCTTGTGTTTCTTCTCTTTTTGGCTTATTTTTCACCATCATATTAGGATTATTAGTCAGAGACTAGTAGGGTATGGGTTAGTGTCAGGGATTCAGTATTTCAAATGGAAAATTGAAAAATGAATCCAATGTGTATGTAAATATGTGCTACACAAAAATCTTCCCACTCACATCCAGAACAATGCCTTGACATTACCTACGCCCCAAGTAAAACACAATTAGAGTAGAAAAGTGTGAAAATCTATGAATACATATATGGAATGGAATATGCTCGGGAGTTCACAACCTTGGAGGTGGTAGAGGAGTTTCCAAAAGTAAAGGACAGGGTAAACACTCGACAAAAAGGAGCTCTGCTGGCCTAAGAATTCTTGGGAAACGGCTTCTGAGGTTGGGCACTTGAAATATATGTTGTTGTCATGAGCTTTAGCTTCCTTTGTAGTGAGACCATCATAGCTGGGTCTGCATCTATGTAACCGAAAGACATGGTTTCTTATATTTCAATGAACATGAGGCAGCAGTGCTCAATTCTCTCTTTGTAGCTAAACTGTGTCCATTGGAAGCTAAGTGTCTCCCAGTGGGGACTGTGAAGACATTTGGTCATCCTCCACTTTTCGTGGTATTTCTTGCTGCTGCACTGGGAATTTGGTATTTGCTTCACAAAACATAAAAAGTTCATCTGAGATACAGTGCTGGAGGGAGTTCTGTCACGTGTGGTGGGTCAGGGTCTGCAGGAGAATGCACCAACCAGGCTTGTATCCCACATAGCTTGCCCCAATAACCATAGCAACCTGATTCTGAATATTGCCCTGAAAACTCTCCATTTAACAAGATGCCTTTACATATAAGGGTCTGATGTCTGCACTATATCAGTCACAAAAAATTTGGAAGCCAATGGCAGATTCACATGGCCCCAACATGATGTTTTATCACACACCTGCCCACCACTGCTCTAGCCCCCCTACTCAGCAGGCTCCAAATTACTGGCTTCTCTTGTTCTACACCATTTTAATGAAACCCAGTCAAAAACAAGGCACTGTCTGGTATACACATGATCAGCAACAGGACATCAAAAGTTTCTGCAGTGCCACCTGGTCATGGGAATTTCAAAAATTTCATGGTATTTATCTTGAAATTTTTCAAGGATGAAGTTAGAGGCACTGTGGGTTTCAATTCATTCAGGAACCATTAAGTGTTGAGAAAGTTCATTACAATGAATGCTCTGGAGAACTCTCACAGTCAATGCTTCTCAAACAGTTGCCAAAAGGTCTCCTAAAGCCAGGCCAACTGACATCTACAATGTGAGGTCCATGTGTGTTTTGACTCTCAAATATGGGTGCTAAGTCTTTCAGAATAAAATCATGTGATATCCTGGCTGAGATTCTCAGGCCTCTGTGGAAACCACCCTGGGCCTAGATCTCAGTTTCCAAGAGTGAGTCTCATGCGTGGCCTCCTAAAATCCCAACACAATTCATGGCAATACTTCTCTGAGGTCAGTTTCAGAACTCAGTCTCTAAGGGGAATCACACCAGAGTTCAAGCCCAGGTGGACCCAGTCATCCCTTCCATCCGCCAAAAAATGACCACAATTAAAATCAAAACACTCCCACAGGGCCATCATCTTCTTCCATGTAGACACTCATCATAACCTCCAGCTGGAGGTTTCTATGAGCCCAAATAAGCTCACTTGCCCCTCATTTGCCTAAAATCATGATGGCCTGGACACTCTTCCTGTGAACCAGGAATGATCAAATATTCCTGCTGTTAAAGTGTTCCACTTCTCCAATTTGAGGCCTACTGGCTGTACGGTATAGATTCTTTATGTGATTTGGAGTCATGAGAAAACCCAAGCAAATATGGGCTAGCCTCTGCAGGGATTTCAAGAACTCATTTGACCCAAAGGATCCCTATTCTCACTTTATGGAGGTCAGGAACCTAAAACAAGAAGGCAAAAATATTCATCAACAATGACTGCTCTTTTGGCCATTTTAGTTTTGAAAGCACATGGGATCTTTCTTTGGATCCATCAGGTGCTGAGAATCAAAGCCACAACCTCATACAAGGACAAGAGGCTGATTCAGACACATCTCATTCCAAATCAATTAAGCAAAGAGCCACAGGTGATGTCCATACATTTCCATATGAAAACAGTTTTCTTCAGGCTACACAAAGGGGTGGCCTGAGGCAAAGACCTTCCTGACATTCAGGGTAATAGAAATAGAAGTAAGCAAATGGCCCAAAGAAGGGTTTCTCCACTGAGACTTTACTGGTCACACTGAAATCTGAGTTTTCTTAGATGCTCCCATTCCCTTCAGCAATCCAGCACATGGCCATGTCACAGAATCTTGTGGTGTTACATATTTGGGAAACAAAACCATGAGCCTATTCTGGAGAGTGGCCAGAATTCACGAAGAAAACAGGAACTTTAGAAGATAGTAGATGTTGCCCATCCATAAGTCAAGCTGCAGTCCATTCATTAATTGGGCAGTATGAATGCGGGGAAGCTTTCAACTAGAGACAACACATCCATTGATGCATTCTCTTTTCTAATGTCTACAACCACGAATACAGTGGGATACACAAACCTAGAAACACTCACCATGTCAAACGACTTACTAGAAACAGTCCACTCCAAACCAAACAAACCACTTTTCCTACCTATTCTCAGAACATGAGAAAAAACCACAAACTCACACCTACAACGGCAAAGGCACTTACTTCCCCCAAATAGGTCTGTGACTATCCGGAGTGTCTTCTGACTGGTGGGCCATATTATGTTCCCACAAAATGGCCTGTCCTGTTTCAGATCTGGTCTCCTTGTCCAACTCTGTGAAGTTGTCAGGAGCCAAAGGTGAGCCACTACCTGCTTTCTCAGGAAAGGCCCCTCATCAGAGCTCTGCTGGCATTTTTCCATCCTCACATCAGTAGGTACCAAGAAAGACTGACTATGTCTTTGGGAAAAGCAAACAAGTTAGCCCACTGGAACTGGGAGTGGGACTGGCTCTGGGTGCCTTCCTTCCTGGATCCCAGGTTCAGAGAATTCCATCACCAAGGAAGTGAAGTGAGGTCACTTCTTTCAGGAACTGAATATGGTCACTACCTTGGTAACCACTTTGTGCTAACAGTTGCATCCAGGGTTCCCATGAGATGGAGGCTGCCCCAACATCCTGTGACACATTCAGAAGTTAGAATGGTATATCAACCATAGGCACCAGGGAACAGCTCTCCACAGAGGCCTGGTTCAGTCCATCTTCTCTTCATTAAGAAGAGAGAGGCTGATTCAGACTATCAATTAATCCTGACCAGGTTGTTTGCCATGGAAGATGACTATTGCTCTCTCAGGTCCTACATAGCTGCCTATATCTTCTGCAAGGATCATTTCTCCATGGATCTTTGATGTTCTCAGCAGGTGGAAGATCATCTACATTCCTATATTGTAAGACCCACACTGTCCCTGCTCTTAAGTAAGTTATACTGAGGGAACAGTGTATGGTTAGGGTTAATAACATGTTCAATTTGGGTTACAAATCATTCTGCGGGATGAATAATGGTATTGGCAAAATGCGATATTTACAAGAGTATATATGTGAAACATAAGTATGAAAGCAGAAATCTAGGTAAGATTTGAAGCCCAGAAGGGCATTGGGGACTTGAGTGGGATACTTAGCTTTGAGTAATGTGCAGCACAGATGTCTCAGATAAATCAATATACACTGGCATCGTACCTTGTACCTTGGATATTGAATGTTGAAGAGAACATCCAGTCAAAAACTGATAGTCGGTAGGATTAGGAAGGTAGTTGGTAGGTTTAGAAAGAAGAGTGAGTATAGGATTTGGACCAAAAGTTCTTTCGCAATAAGATTTCGGGTAGAGAGTGTATGTAAATGTAAGCACATGTGAAGAGTCAGTCACAATGATGAACTGGGGAAAAATATAGGAAAGCAGATATCAATAGAGACATTAGGAAATCAAGCAAAGTACAAATTGTGTGATAGGGTTAGACATTGTCAACAGGTTTGAAGTTGAATATATAATCTTAAGAAGAAACAAATATGTAGTCAAAAATAGAATTGATATTTCAGAGCATTAGGCAACCTGGACATGGATGTTTTTAGTAATCCATGCTCACTTTCCATTTACGCTTTGGTACAATTGTAAGTGTGACCTTTGCTTTTTGTGTCCAGAATATTTCTGTAATAAAATGTGTATGTAGATCAGGTGAAAAGAGTATTTCTTCCACCAATTCTGCGAGCAATATTTTGAAGACTTACAAATTAGTATGGGGGTACAAATAGGTGTACCCTGTTTCAATGAATATAGACATAATGCATGAATAGACCATACTGTGAATAAATAATATAACTGGATCCACTTTAAATAATGGATTGAATAAATATCTGAAAATTTATAAGAAATTTTATATTGATATGCAATCATTCATTCCAACCAGTTATATATCTAACGATAATCTTAGGATTATGGTTTATCATGAAGGGTGTGTGAGTTTTGGTTCAAAATTGATTATGGAAATCGAAAATAATATATTTGGAAAAAAGTCTCATGAATAGACCAGTCAAGAAACATAGAGGAATACATTTGTTCTGGAGCAGGAAGTGATTGAAAGTGAAACAAATGCCTATAAATTTGCTAACTAGTGAATAATATATATATACTGAGATTTGCATAAACTGAAGAAATAGTAATGTACCAGTGTGGAATAAAAATTAATGTCAAAATACACATCATGTCCCATAGGAACCTACATGCATTGATGTTAAACTGGGTCAGTTAAAGTAGACATATTAGGATTTGTATGCACCTTTTACTGAAGTTAGTTTTCAGTACTAGGAAACAAATATGTATTTCGGGTGGATGAATATTTCTAAGAATAATCTTGTGAAAAGTTGATTATTAATCCACATACATGAACATGAATGAATTTAGGGAGTGTATATAAGACACACATATTTCATATTTTTAAAAATATGGAGAGTATATATATATATATATATATATATACTCTCCATATATATATATATATATATATATGTATATATATATATATATACATATACACACACACACACACTAACACAGACATTAAAAAGTAGCAATATATATGCCAATCGAAATTCATCATGAAATATATATCATAAAGATGCAAAAACATTCATTTTAGTGAACATGGGTTTATGTATAATGTTGTTCCACTGGGAAGCTCACCCATAGGTTGAATTTTCAGTTCCAACAGCGTTTAGGAGGAGTGATCACTTCTCACACTTTGTATCTGCTAAGTCATATACCTCACAAGGATGTACGTGTGATACCTTGTAGGATTCTATTTGTGCATATAAAAATACATGTGCTGAATAAGCTCCAGAGAATGGGAGACAGTAATTCACATATTTGTTAACTTTAAAAACACATGGAGAACTATTTCAATTAAATATTGAATAGATTTATAACACCTACCCTTTATCATGCAAAAGGCAAGTCCAACTCTGAACTGCAAGTATTTATGTACTGTTTGGGTTATTTTCTTCCATCATATTTGGATTAGTAGTCAGAGTCTAGTAGAATATGGGTTAGTGTCAGGGATTCAGAATTTCAAATGGAAAATAGAAAAATTAATCTTCTGACTCTCATCCAGAACAATGCCTTGTCATTAATTTCGCCCCAAGGGAGACACAATTAGAGTAGAAGAGTTACAAAATCTGTGATTACATTTCTGGAATAGAAAATGCTCAGGAGTGCACAAACTTGGAGGTGGAATAGGAGTTTCCAAAAGTAAGGACAGGGTACACACTCCACAAACATGAAGCTCTGCTTGCCTAAAACTTCTTGAGAAACTGCCAGTGAAATTGGGCACTGAAATATAGGTTGTTGTCAGGAGTTAAGCTTCCTTTGTAGTGAGACCCTCAAAGCTGTGTCTGCATCTATGAGACCTGGAGGACAACATTTCTCATTTTCCAATGAACACGAGGCAGCAGTGCTGAATTCTCTCTTTGTAGGTAAACTGTGGGCACCGGGGGCTTATTGTCTCCCCGTGTGGACTGTGAAACCATTTGGTCATCCTCCACTTTTCGTGGTGTTTCTTGCTGCTGCACTTGGAGTTTGGTTCATGCTTCACGAAATACAAGGAGTTCATCTGGGAAACAGTGCTTGAGGTAGTTCTGTCACGTGTGGTGGGTCAGGGTCTGCAAGAAAATTCACCAACCAGGCTTCTATCTCTCAAAGATTGCCCGCTTGTCCATAGCAACCTGATTCTGAACATTGCCCTGAAACTACGCCATATAACAAGATGCTTTTACATATAAGGGTCTGATGTCTGCACTCTGTCAGTTACAAGCCATTTGGAAGCCAATGGCAGATACAAATGGCCCCACCATGATGTTTTATCACACACCTCTCCACCACTGCTCTAGGCCCACTACTCAGCAGGCTCCAAAATACTGGCTTCTCTGTTCTAAACAAATTTCATGAAACCCTGTCAATCAAGGCACTGTCTGGTACACTCATGGTAAGCAACAGGACATCGAAAGTTTCTACAGTTCCACCTGGTCATGGAAATTTCAAAAATTTCGTGTTATTTATCTAGCCATTTTTCAAGGACGATGTTGGATGCACTGTGGATTTCAATTATTCAGGAACCATTAAATATTGAAAAAGTTCATTTCAAAATAATTCTAGAGAACTCTCACAGGCAAGGCTTTCCAAAGAGTGGACAAAGGTCACTTGAAGCCAGGACCATTGAGGTCTACAATGTGAGGTCCTATGTCTTTTGACTCTCAACTATGGCTGCCAAGTCTTTCAGAATAAAATCATGTGATATCCAGGCTGAGATTCCCAGTTCTTTGTGGAAAGCCACCCTGGTCCTAGATCTCAGGTTCCAAGGGCGACTCTCATGCGTGGCCTCCTAAAATCCCAACACAATTCATGGCAATACTTCTCTGAGATAAGTTTCAAAACTCAGTCTCTACGTGGAAACACACCAGAGTTCAAGACCAGTTGACCCAGTCATCTCTTCCAACCGCCACACCAATGACCAGAATTAAAACCAAAACACTCCCAAATGGCCCTCATTTTCTTCCATATAGTCACTCATCATAACCTTGGCTGGAAGTTTTTATGAGGCACACAGCCCAAGACAATGTCAAAATAAGCTCCCTTGCCCTTCATTTGTCTAAAGTCAGTGTTTCCTGGACAACGTTCCTGTGAACCAGGACTGATCAAAGAGGCATGCCATTAATACTGTTCCGCTTTTCCAATTTGAGGCATACTGACTGTCGGGTATAGTTTCTTTATGTGATTTGCAGTCATAAGAAAACCCAAGCACCTATGGGCTAGCCTCTGCAGGGCTTGAAGAACTCAGTTGACCCAAAGATCCCTGTTATCACTTGATGGAGATCAGGAACCTTACAGAGGAAGGCAAGAGACTTCATCACAATGACTTCTCTTTTGGCCATTTTGGATTTGGATGCACACATGGGATCTTTCTTTAGGTCCATCAGGTGCTGAGAATCTAAGCGATAATCTCAAACTGCACTGAGAGGCTGATTCAGACATATCCTTTTGCAAAGCAATTAAGCCAGGAGCCACAGGTGATGCCCATTTATTTCCATTTGAAAACTGTTTTTTTCAGGCATTGGAAATGTGGGGCCTTAGGCAAAGACCTTCCTTACATTCAGGGCAACAGAACAATAGGTAAGCAAAATCCCAAAGCAGATTTTCTCCACTGAGACTTTCCTGGTCACACTGATATCTGAGTTTTCTGAGATATTCACCATTCTCTTCAGCTATCCAGTACATGGCCATGTCCCAGATTGTGGAGGAGATACATATCTTGAACACAAAACCATGAGCCTATGGGAGAGTGGCCAGAATTCAGGAAGAAATCACGAATGTAGGAAGGTAGTAGGTGTTGCCCATCCATATGGTAACCTGCAGTCCATTCATAAATTGGACAGGAAGAATTCTGCGAAGATTTCTACTAGACAGGACACATCTATTTATGCATTCTCTTTTCTATTGTCTACAACCACGGACACAGTGGGATATGCAGACATAGAAACACTCGCCTTCTCAAAGGACTTACTAGAAACAGTCCACTCCAAACCAAACAAACCGACTTTCCTACATATTCTCAAAACATGAGATAAAATCAAAAACACACACACACACACACCCACAAAGGCACCTTCTTTCCCCAAATAGGTCTGTGACTATCCAGACCGTCCTCTGACTGGTGGGCCATACTATGTTCCCCTGAGACGGGCTGTGCTATGTCAGATCTGGTCTCCTTGGCCAAAACTGTGATGTTATCAGGAGCCAGCGGTGAGCCACTGCCTGTTTTCTCAGGTAAAGCCCCTCTTCAGAGCTTTCCTGGCATTTGTCCATTTTCAATTTAGTTGCCAAGAAAGACTGACTCTGTCCTTCTTAAATCCAAACATTTGAGACCACTGGGACTTGGACTGGGACTGCCTCAGGGTGCCTGGCTTCCTGGATCCAAAGTTCAGAGTGTTCTATCAACAAGAAAGTGACATAGGTTACTTCATCTAGAACTGAATGAGGTCACTGCCTTGGCAACCACTTTGTCTTAACAGTTGCTTCCAAGGGTCCCTGAGATGGATCCTGCCCCTACTTCCTATGACAGTTTCACAAGCTAGAATGGAATATCAACCACAGGCACCCGGGAACAGCTCTCCACACAAGCCTGGTTTGGTCTATCTTCTCTACATTAAGAAGAGAGAGACTGCTTCAGACACATCCCTTCATTCTGACCTGTTTTTTTTTTTTTGTCATGAAAGATGACTTTCGCACTCTCAGGTCCTTCATAGCTGCCTACATCTTCTTTAGGGATCATTTCTGCATGGACCTTTGAGGTTCTCTGCAGGTTGAAGATCTCCTACATTCCTGTATTGTAAGACCAACTCTGTCCCTGCTATTCTGTAAAGTTAGATTGAGGGAACAGTGTATGGTTACGGTTAATAACATGTTTGATTTGGGTTAGGATCATTCTGCTGGATGAATAATGGTATTGGGAACCTGCGATATATATAAGATTATATAGGTGAAATATATGAATGAAAACAGAAATCTCGGTAACATTTGAAGCCCAGAAGGGCATTAGGTCCTTGATTGGGATACTTAGCATTTAATTATGTTCTGCACAGATGTCTCAGATAAATCTATACACAATGGCATAGGACCTGATACCTTGGATGATTGAATGTTGAGGAGAACAACCATTCAAAGAGGGAGAGTCGGTAGGATTAGGAAGATAGTTGATAGGATTAGAAAAAAGTGTGAGTATAGCATTTGGACAAATAGTTCTTTAGCAATAGGTTTTCAGGTAGACAGAAAATGTAAATGTCAGCACATGTGAAGAGTCAGTCACAGTGATGAAATGGGGAAAATATGTAGGAAAGCAGATATCAATAGCGACATTAGGAAATCAGGCAAAGTATAAAGTGAGTGATAGCAATAGACACTTTCAACAGGCTTGAGATTGAATATATAATCTTAGGAAGTAACAAATATGTAGTCACCAATAGGATTGACATTTGAGAGCATTAGGCAACGTGGACATGGGTGATTTTCATAACCCATACTCACATTCCATTTAGGCTTTGGTACAATCGTAAGTGTGACTTTGCATTTTGTGACCAGAATATTACTGTGATAAAACGTATATGTAGATCAGGTGACATGAGTCTTTCTTGCACCATTTCTTGGAGCAATATTTTGAAGGGGTATAAATTAGTATTGGAGGTACATATAGGTGTACCATGTATGTATGAATATAGAGATAATGCATGAATAGACCATACTGCGAATAAATAATATAACTTGTTCCAACTTTAAATAATGGATTGAATTGATATCTGAAAATACACAGGAATCATATATTGATATATATACATTCATTCCAACCAGTAATACATCTAATGGTAATATTACGGTTGTGGTTTATCATAAAGAGTGTGTGAATTTTGCTTCAAAATTGATTATGGAAATCGAAAATAATGTGTTTGGAAAGAAGTCTCATGAAATGACCAGTCAAAAACAAGGAGGAATACATATGTTCTGAAGCAGGAAGTGATTGAATGTGTTACAAATTTCTTTAAATTTGTGAACTTGTGGATGAAATGTATATTCTATGATGTACAAAAACTGCAGAAATAGTAATGTACCAGTGTTTAATAAAAATGAACGTCAAAATACACATCATGTCCCATAGGAATCTACTTGCATTGATGTTAAAGTGGGTCAGCTACTGTAAAAATAAAGGGATTTGTTTGCACCATTCACTGAAGTAACTTTTTAGTACTAGAAAACAAATATGTATTTCAGGTGGATGAATATTTTTAAAATAATCTTATGAAAAGTTTAATATAAAACCACATACATGAACAAGAATGAATTTAGGGAGTGTATAATAGGACACATATATTTTATATTTTGAAAAATCTAGAGAGTATATATATATATATATATATATATATACACACACACACACACACACACACACACACAAAACACACACAGAGACATTGAAAAGTAGCTATATATATGCCAATTAAAATTCATTGTGAAATATATATCATCCACAGATCCAAAAATATTAATTTTACTGAACATGGATTTATGTATAATGTTCTTGAACTAAGAAGCTCACTCATAGTCTGAATTTTCAGTTCCAAAAGTATTAATGAGGAGTGATCTCTTCTCACACTTTGTATCTACCAAGTTAGCCACCTCTCAAGAATATACGTGTGATACCAGGTAGGATTCTATATGTGCGTATAAAAATACATGTGCTGAATAGGCTACAGAAAAATGGAGACAGGAATTCACAGATGTGTTAACTTTAAAAACACATGCAGAACTATTTCAACAAAAAATTGACAAGATTTATAACTCCTACCCTATATCATACAAAAGGCAAGACCAACTATACACCATGCCTCTTCTGAAGTGCTAGTATTTCTATTCTGTTTCGGTTATTTTTCTCCATCATATTAGAATTAATAGTCAGAGTCTAGTAGGGTATGGGTTAGTGTCAAGGATTCAGTATTTCGAATGGAAAATTGAACAATGAATCCAATGTGTATTAAATATGTGCTACACAAAATTATTCCCACTCTCAACCAGAACAATGCCTTGACAATCCCTTCAGCCCAAGTAAGACACAATTAGAGGAGAAGATTTAGAAAATCTGTGAATAAATTTGTGGAATGCAATATGCTCAGGAGCTCACAACCTTGGAAGTGGTAGAGTAGTTTCCAAAAGTATGGGACAGGGTAAAAACTCCACAAACATGGAGGTCTGCTGGCCTAGAGACTTCTTGAGAAACTGCCTGTGAGGTTGGGCACTTGAAAAATATGTTGTTGTCAAGAGCTTTAGCTTCCTTTCTAGGGAGACCATAAAAGCTTGGTCTGCATCTATGAGACCTGGAGGACATGGTTTCTTATTTCCCAATGTACATGAGGCAGCAGTGCTGAATTCTCTTTTTAGATAAACTGTGGCCACTGGGGGCTAAATGTGTGCCGGTGTGCACTGTGAAGGCATATGGTCATCTTCCATTTTCGTGGTGTTTCTTCCTGCTGCACTGAGAGTTTGGTGTTTGCTTCACAAAATACAAGGAGTTCAACTGGGTCACAATGCAAGAGGAAGTTCTGTCATGTATGGTGGGTCAGGTTTTGCAGGAGGATACAAGAACCAGGATCCTATCCCACATATCTTGCCCCCTTGACCATAGCAACCTGATTCTGAACAATGTCCTGAAACCTCTCCATATAACAACTTGCCTTTACATGGAAGGTTCTGCTGGCTGCACCATGTCAGTCACAAGCCATTTGGAAGCCAATGGAAGATTCACATGGCCCCACCACAGATGTTTATCACATACCTGCCCACCACTGCTCTAACCTACTACTCAACAAAGTCCAACTTACTGGCATCTCTGTTCTACACCATTTACATGAAACCCAGTCAATCAAGGCACTGTCTGGTATATTCATGATCAGCAACAGGACATCAAAAGGTTTTCCAGTGCCACCTGGTGATGGGAAATTCAAAAATTTCATGGTATTTATCTAGCCATTTTTTAAGGATGAAGTTGGAGGCACTGTGAGTTTCAATTTTTTCAGGAACCATTAAATGTTTAGGAAGCTCATTTCAATGAAATCTCTGGAGAACACTCACAGGTAAGGCTTCCCAAAGAGTGGCCAGAAGATCATATGATGCTATGCCCATTTAGGTCTACAATGTGAGGTCCATATGAGTTTTGACTCTCAACTATGGGTGTCAAGTTTTTCAGAATAAAATTCGTGGTATCCTGGCTGAGAGGCTCAGTGCTCTGTGGAAAGCCAACCTGGGCCTAGAACTCAGTTTCCAAGGGCGATGCTCATGCCTGGCTTCCAAAAATCTCAACACTATTCATGGCAATACTTCTCTGAGGTCAGTTGAAGAACTCAGACTCTAAGGGAATCACACCAGAGTTCAAGAACATGTGGACCAAGTCATCTCTTCCAACCGCCACCCAAATGACCACAATTTAAACCAAAACACTCCAACGTGGCGCCCATCTTCTTCCATATAGACACTCACAATAAACTCCACTATGGCTGGAGTTTTCCATGAGGGGCATAGCCCAAGACCGTGTCCAAAATAAGCTCTTTTGCACCTAATTTGCCTAAATTCAGGGTGGCCTGGACACCCTTCTTGTGAACCAGAAGAGATTAAATAGGCCTCCCGTTAATACTGCTCCGCTTCTTCAATTTGAGGCCAAATGACTGTGGGGTTTGGATTCTTTATGTGAATTGGAGTCTTGAGAAAACCCAAGCAACTATGGGCTAGACTCTGCAAGGCTTTGAAGAACTCATTTGACCCAAAGGATCCCTAATCTGACTTGATGGAGGTCAGGAAAGTTACAGAGGAAGGCGAGAGACTTCATCCACAAGGACTGCTCTTTTGGCCATTTTGGTTTTGGATGTACACATGGGATCTTTCTTTAGATCCATCAGGACCTGAGAATCTAAGCCACAGCCTCACACAGGGTAAATAAGCTGATTCAGACACATCCTTTCCAAAGCAATTAAGCAAAGAGCCACAGGTAATGCCCATTCATTTCCATTTGAAAACGGTTTTCTTCAGGCTTCACAATGTGGTGGACTGAGGAAAAGACCTTCCTGACATTCAGGGCAACAGAAGAGTAGGTAAACAAAAGGCCCCAAGCAGGGTTTCTCCACTAAGACTTTCCTGGTCACACTGATATCTGAGTTTTCTGAGATGCTCACCATTCCCTTCAGCTATACAGGACAGGGTCATGTCACAGAGCTTCGAGGTTGTACATATCTTAAACAGAAAACCATGAACCTATTCTGGAGAGTGGCCAGAATTCAGGAATAAAACAGAAACTAAGGAAGATAGCAGGTGTTGCACATCAATAAGGCAAGCTGCAGTCCATTCATAAATAGGGCAGGATGAATGCTGTGAAGCTTTCTACTAGACAGGACATATTAATTGATGCATTCTGTTTTCTAATGTCTACAACCACGGACACAGTGGGATACACAGACATAGAAATTCTCGCCTTGTCAAACGACTTACTAGAAACAGTTCACTCCAAACAAAACAAACCGCCTTTCATACCTATTCTCAGAACATGAGACAAAACCACAAACCCACACCCACACCACAAAGGCACCTCCTTCCCCCAAGTAGGTCTGTGACTATCCGGAGTGTCCTCTGTCTGGTGGGCCTTATTATGTTCCCTGGAAATAGCCTGTTCTGTCTCAAATCTGGTCTTTTGGCCAACTCTGTGAAGTTGTCAGGAGCCAGCGGTGAGCCACTGCGTGCTTTCTCAGGAAAGGCCCCTCTTCATAGCTTTCCTTGCATTTGGCCATCCTTACATCAGTAGGTCCCAAGAAAGACTGAGTCTGTCCTTGGTAAATCAAAATAAGTTTGACCACTGGGACTGGGACTGGGACTGGCTCTGGGTGCCTGGCTTCCTGGATTCCAAGTTCAGAGAGTTCCATCACCAAGGAAGTTAGGTGAAGTCACTTAATTTTGGAACTGAATGAGGTCACTGCCTTGGCAACAACTTTGTCCTAACAGTTGCTTCCAAGGTTCCCATGAGACGGAGGCTGCTCCTACTTCCTGTGACACTTTCACAGGTCAGAGAGGTATGTCAACCATAGGCATGCAGGAGCAGCTCTCAACACATGCCTGCTTTGGTCCATCTTCTCTACATTAAGAAGAGAGTGGCTGATTCAGACACATCCCTTCATCCTGAGCAGGTTGTTTGCCATGGAAGACTTTTGCTCTCTCAGGTCCTTCATACTTGCCTACATCTTCTCCAGGGATCATTTCTACGTGGACCTTTGAGGTTTTCAGCAGGTGGAAGATCCTCTATTTTCCTGTATTTTAATACCAATTCTGTCCCTGCTCTTCTGTAAAATTAGATTGAGAGAACAGTGTATGGTTAGGATTAATAACAGGTTCGATTTGGTTTAGAAAGAAAACTACACGGTTGAGCAAACAGGGTCCTACAGTTAGCAATAATATGAGGAATTTTAATGGACCGGCCATGGCAGATAAAAGCGCAGTTAATCAGGTCACTATGTGAACCAAGACTCAAACCTCCCTTTTGGGGCCTCTGTCTCTCTTTGACGCTCTTCAAGTCGTTTTCTTAATTTATTCATAGATTCTTTTACAACTCCAGTATTGTCGGCACAAAAACAACATTCTTCCCTCAATGCAAGCAAAAAGGCACCTTTCTCTCATGAAGAGGAGGTCCAACACTCGCCTGCTTTGTAAAACAACTTCAGAAAGAGAGAGGTTAAAATTCCTGTAAAGCTGTGATGTCGGTTTTTAATGTCTTTAAGGTTTGGCCTATTTCTGCTTCTAATTGTGTCTTTGTTGTGTCTCATGGACTAGCCCACCCCTTAAGCAACTATTATTTCTAATAGGATGGCTAAAGTGAGGGATACAGGTTCCCGCTGGAACCGGGTTGTATGCCCCCCTATTTGATCTTTAAATGAACCTACGTCATGATAGAGAACTCTGGAAAACATCTGCATCATTACATAATTAATCACATATATTGGCCATTTTATGAAAACATAAATAATGTTAAAGTGTATAGAATTATACTGTTGTAGGGATGGACAAGGAAAGGGACCTAAGATAGCACCAAACACAGGAAAACAGCCTTATTTGGTTGCATCCGGATTTAGAGGGCATTGCTTCTGTTGTAATCAATTAATCCCCTGAACCCCAAGTTTTGGTAGTTTTAGAATTTGTACCCAATATGTAAGGGAAGTGGATCAGAAGTTCACAGTCTGTAGAAATTCACAAAAATCAGTTTTTGTTTCTGTTTTTGTTCCTCTGTTCTGGGCAAGTTAACTTTTCAAGGACACCTTGGAAAGGGAGAGCTTTTTTGTCTCTTTTTTTTCTCCCTGCCAGCTGTCACCATGAAGCCCAGTTGGTAACTTTTTTATCTTAGAAATGTAGTCATCTCTGTGAAGCCCCAGCTCAAGGCCAGAGGCTTTGTTCACATATTTTGTGAAAACCTAGTAAGGCGGTGTCAAGCTTAGGGGTGGTGATTTTTCCAGCCAGTGGCCAAGTAGAACAGGGCAACACGAAAAGTGGAAGTTTATCTACATTGAACTCTTTCAGAGGGACTCTTTTGCTGAAAGACCTAATGTAAGCCTCGGTGAAGACTTCTGGAGAAGGTTATTTAAGACATATCTATGGACCTGGTACAGAGGGGGAAGACTGGGAAGGCGAGGCTGAGAGCAGCCCCGTGGATCTGAGAATGAGGAAGATGAGATGTAAAAGAATAATGGAAAAGGGGTTTGGGATTTTCCTAGAACAAAACTTGAGCAGTAGAACGGGTAGAGCAGAGGTGAAGATGGGAGTGAGTATTCCAAAAACCCCTGAGGGACTTTAAATTTTTAGAAACCTGTTTTCAGTGATGACAAAGCAACTTTAAAGGCCATTTTTATTACATCTTGGATAGGGGTCTGAGGGCTCTTCTCAGCTGGTTTGAGCTTTGGTTTAGCTTCTTAGAGGACTTGGTGGGACCTAGTGCACGCACAGACAGAAAAAGAGAGGAGTGAGTGAGTGGAGGGGTACCTCGGTACCTGCTACCTCAGCAAGGGGGCAATGGTCTGAGAACTGGCAGAGGTTTGGGTTTTTGATCTAGTAATTGGAGGTGAGAAATCACGTTGCTGAGGTGGGAGTGACAGCAGAGACTCTAGAGCAGAAGACCGAGGGTGAGGAACTATTGGAGAAGCATAGTACAGGATGTGAGTGAAGGAGGGAAAAGGATTCCACATAGGGGAATTTTCCCCTTTTGAGCACTTGCCGAAGTTAAAAATGTCACGCAGAATTTGAGGATCTAGAGAACCCTCTGGGGGCCATAGCTTTTGGTTGTCTAATTGGTAATATGGCCAATGCTGTGTACTGAATGTGATGAGGAGTTTGGGTTCCACCAGGCAGCCCCGGTATGCTCACATCCCCATGAGTTACACAAGAAGTTGGCTTTTCCCCCACACAGCCATGGCTGTTTGTGGCTTTGATAGTCCGCCGGGCATACATCATAATCTAGGATAGCCCACCTGAATCTGGCTCTCGTTTCTGTGCATCCATAATGTTTGTTTCAATTATCTATGGAACGGAAGGGATTTAATGAAACTTTAGTGGGATCCTCTTCATCATTGTTATCTCAATAGGAAAGACGTATACCAAGCTGAAAAATGTCTGGGTGGAGAGATAGCCACCAGGTCCCTAAGGGGGCTGTATGCGAGATATACCATACTTCTTGTCTAGTAGGATTTGAGATCAGCCTTCACTGCTGAACAGGCTGATGAGGGTTAGGAGTACTGGTGGCCAAGTTGAGAGTCTACAGTCTTGTCCACAGAGTGAATACGAAATTTGAAATGGTTACCAGTCTTTTCCAGTTTCCAACCAGAGTCTGGACACAGCGAAGGCTTTAGATGAGAGGCATGGATCCAAAAAGTGATTCTGTCTACTTTTACCACTGTAGGTGTTATAAGTAGCACCTGGTATGTTCCTTTCCAGCGGGGTTCTAGGAATGACACCTGATGTTGTCTTATGTAGACGAAGTCTCTTACTTGATATTGATGTGGAATCCCCTCGTCCCCAGGTTGGTAGGCAGTGGCCAGCTGTTTCCACAGTTATCACTGAGTTCTTTCAATGGCTTTAAGTCTGTCAAGCAAGGGGTGTGGAAGGGATTGTTAGGCCTTAGAGTTGGGGATTAGGTCCCTTACTGGATGATGGGCATCATAGAGAATTTCATAGGGGGTGAGGTTACACAGAGAAACTGAGGGAGTATTTCTCGCATGAAACAGTGCATAAGGCAGGAGCATAGTCCAATCTTTTATGCCAGTCTCTAAGCTTAATTTTGTTAAGGTCTCTTTAATGGTTCTATTTATTTTTTCTACCTCTCCTGAGCTCTGGGGTATATAAGCATAATGTAACTTACAATTAATCCACACGTGACTTACCTGGGCCATGAACACAAGTCCATTATCAGACCCTATTACCTTAAACAGACCATATCTTGGAAAAATATCTTCCAGGATCTTCTTGAGAACCATTTGGGCCGTTGTTTTTTTTTTTTTTTTTCCTGTGTGTGTGTGTGTGTGTGTGTGTGTGTGTGTAAGGCTTCAATCCATCCTGAAAATGTATCGACAAAGACTAGGAGATATTTAAGTCCATACCTTGCTGGCTTAATTTCAGTAATGTCCACTTCCCAGAATTTTCCTGGTCTGGTTCCTCATAGGTGCTTTCCTCTAAGAAACTTGGAAGGGTAAGCATTAAACAATTGACTGACCCAACAGGCTTTTGTTACCGGTTCAGTTTTTTTCTTTCGCTGTGTGTTGGTTAGTGGAAAACTCTGTTCTTAATCCTACAGGAGTGCCTGCAGTTTCTTTGAACCAAGGTGAGTGAGTTGACGTACATTTTTAACTTAGTGTAGGGCTTTCTGTAATTGCAGGCTGAGCTCAGTAAAGTTGAGGCGTTCAGTGTCAGTGTCCTTAGATGTTATCTAAAACTTCCTGTTACTCAGGGGTCCATTGGAATTGGGCATCTCCCTTTAACAGCGGGTATAAAGGAGCAGCTAAGGACGCGAACCCTTTTATCCATAACCTGCAAAACCCAGCAATCCCAAGAAACTCTCTTAGTTGTCTGCTGTAAGATGGGGTTGGTATCTGCTCAACGGTTTGTTTTCTGGGCTCAGTGAGCCATCGTTTACCGCCCCTGAGGAAATAGTCATGGAAGGTTACTTCTTGCTGGCAAATTGGGCAATTTTGGCAGAAGCTCTATACCCGAGTTGAGCAAGCTCCGATAATAGTGCTTGGGTCCCAGTTCAGTTTTCCTTGGTGTTGGATGCCAGTAGCAGGTGATCCACGTATTGAAGCTGGGTGACTTTGGGGTGTGTAGTTCTGAAATTGTTGAGATCTCTGTGGAGGGCTTCATCAAAGAGAGTGGGGGAGTTTTTGAACCCCTCTGGGAGTCTAGTCCAAGTTAGTTGACCATACTTTCCAGTTTCTGGGTCTACCCACCCAAAAGCAAACAGCAACTGACTATCTTTATGCAGAGGCAAGCAAAAGAAAGCTTGTTTTAAGTCCAGAACAGTATACCATTTCTGCTCAGGGTTCAGAGTGCTAAGCAGTTGGAACAGATTAGGTACTGTGGGGTGAATGTCCTGCACTCTGTTGTTGATCTCTCTTTGGTCTTTAACAGGTTGATAGTCCCCGGTTCCTGGCTTTTTCTTCTAATAACAGGGGAGTGTTCCAGGCCAATTGACAGGGCCTTAGGACCCCTAAGGCCAGATATTTCTGAATATAGGGCCTTATCCCATCTTTAGCTTTTTATGCTTAGAAGATATTATTTGACATTGATTGGGGAGGCTGAGGTTTTTAACTCCACTGTTATTGGAGGTTGTTTCACGGCCAGGCCTAACACAGCAGTTTTTGCCCAGGCATCTGGGTTATCTGTTATCCATTTCTGTGGTAGCTTGCCTGTTTGATCAGTCTTGGGGGGTGTGAAGAGTGGATGTTTATCTTCTACTAATATAGTTACAGCCGTGACTATAGGAGTTTTTACTGAAGGATTTAGAAATTTCTTTTGGGGGCTTTCAGGGTTAAAAGTTATTTTGGCCCAGAGCTTGGTGAGCAGATCTCTGCCCATCAATGGGTGCGGGCATTCTGGGATTACTAGGAAGGAGTGATGGATTTTTCCTTTCCCCAGGTCCATGGTCCTCTTAGTAGTCTAAGCCCGATATTTACTGCCATTAGCCCTTTGAACTACAGCCCTTTTATTTGATAGACGGCCCAATGGGGCCCTAAGGGCTGAGTATACTGCTCCTGTATTCATTTCAAAGTTTACTGGGGTCCCCTACTCTTCAAAAGTTACCCTGAGCAAGGGGAAGGAATCTGAGCCGAAACTTTCTTAGTCATCCTCCAGAGTCAGAATGGCTGGCTGGCGTGTCTGTCTCTTTATAGGGCACTCTTTGGCCCAGTGTCCTTTTTTTTTACGGTAGGCACATTGATCTGAGGCCAGGGGTGGCCTCTGGCACGGGCCCAGGTATCCCTTCCTGTCACCTTATGTCTTAATTTCTGGCCTCTTTCTTGTTGTGACCAGGATCTAAGTCAATGCCTTAGTCTTTCTTTTGCTTCTCTCATCATCCATTTGCTCCCTTTCTTTTTCCCTGTTTCTCTTTTATAGTATATTTTTTTGGCTTCTCTGACTAAATCTCTCTTTTAACTTTTTTTTTTTTTTTAATATCCATGGCAGCTTCCCCAATTAAGGCCATCATGACAGATGCCTTTTGATCTGCTGCCTGAGGATCGAAAGGAGTATATCTCTTATATGCCTCCATAATTCTCTCTAGAAACATAGAGGTAGATTCATCAGGCCTTTTAATAATTTCTCTTACCATGGCCAAATTAGTTGGTCACCTAGCGGCCCCTTGGATACCCGCTATTAGAGCCTGGCAATAATTGGACATATGCTCCCTATCTTCAAAGGTGTTGGGGTCTCAGTTGGGTTGGTTTAAGGGGAAGCCGGCTTTGATTATGTTGGGAAGTTGTGTTGGTCGCCCATCAAGTCCGAGGATATTTTTTTCTAGCTTCCAGGAGGTTTTTCCTCTCATTCCTCTGTCGTGAAGAGAGTCCCTAAAAGTTGTTGGCAGTCATCCCAAGTAGGCAGGTGTGAAAACGTTGGTGAGTTCTCTGAGTTTTTTTAGCCGGGCCAGCTTCCTCTAGGGAAGGAGGGGCTGTGTGTGCCATTCGACAGTCATCTGGAGGGTGCTGGGCCATCCTGGCTTCCTCGAATGGTGGAGAGGCTGAGTAAGCAGCAGGGGAATTACTTACAGGGTTTTGGGGGTTGGGGGACAAGGGCAGAGGATAAGGACGAGTAGAGTCTTGAGACTCAGGGAGAACAGAGGGTGGAGGTTGAGGAGCAGAGAGTTTGAGAGATAGAATCGTAGGGGAAGGAGTAGGAGTGGGTGCAGGGACAAGGAAAGGCTTCATCCATGGAGGAGGAGATTTGCAGAGGTCCTGACAAGTTAAGATATATGGCTATTGATCTGGATGGCTATGTGGCCCCGGCTGAAAGACAATATCTCAGACTTTTCAAATTAGTGCGAAGTAGAAACATCTTTCTAGGGGCCATCCGACTACAAAGGTGGGTTATTCTGAGACACAGAATCTGCCAGGTCTGGTGTTTTAATGAAAAAGAAAGAATCTGAGCCCTTAAGCAGACTTTGGTCTAGTGATTAAGGGTCAGGGACAGAGGCATTGAAGTGCTCTGTCCCATAATGAAATATACACAGACAGTGAAAGCAAAGACACACGACACAGACAAGACAAGACAATAAAGACAGACAATGGACGTCCAATACTGAGACCAGGACTGAGTAGCGGGCAAATCCTGATGGGCTGCCAATTCCAAATCTGAAAGAAAATATCACTGAGTCGAGGAGACTATGGTTCTTCGATTTCCCGAGTCCATCCCACAGGAACATGGCCTGTGGCTCTGTGACATGTGTGTCAGCCACCGTGGGAGAGAGCTCACGCTCTTTACGAATAGCCATTTTGTCAAACCCTAACCTGAATCCTGAAACCAGAAAGAGGGGCCTTATTTACCCCCAGAGGAGCCCATTGGGGGTCTTTCATCTGCAGCTGCCGGATCTCGCTGGGGCCACCAGAAGTAAAGGTCGGGTGAGCGTCGCTGGAAGAGACCACCAAGAGACTGTCTAATGCAACCTCAAAGGGTTTATTGGGAGTCCGGGATGCAAGGGCTCAGAGATCAGTTGAATAGAGCAGAGAGCCCTGAGAACAGCTTAAGAAGTGCTTATATATTTTCCTTGGAGAGGGCAGGGAGGGAAGTTTATTGATGGTTAAGGGCGAGTGGGCGGTTTGCGTGCAAATGGTTGATGGAGTACATTCTGCAGTTTGGCAGTTGGGGGCAGCACATTCTGGGAACAAGAAGAGCAAACAGTTCTCAAGATTTCAACAGTGTTTTATTAAGCATACAGAAAAACAGGACGTGACAAGTACCTATTTTATTAACCTTTCAATATAAGTATGAAAACAGAAATCTAGGTAAGATTTGAAGCCCAGAAGTTCATTTGGTCCTTGATTGGTATACTTAGCTTTGAATTACATTCCGTGGAGATGTCCTAGAATTATGGATATACAATGACACAGGACCTTGTACCTTCTCAGAGGTCAGTTCCAAAACACAGTCTCTAAGGGGAATCACACCAAAATTCAAGACAAGGTGGACCCAATTATCTCTACCAACCGCCACACAAATGACCACAATTAAAACCAAAACACTCCGAAATGGCACTCATCTTCTTCCAAATAGACACTCATCATAACTTCTGGCAGGAGGATTCCATGAGAGGCACAGCACAAGACAGTGTCCCAAATAATCTCCCTTTCCCCTCATTTGCCAAAAGTCAGAGTGGCCTGGACACCCTTCCTGTGAACCAGGAGTGATCAAATATGCCTGCCATTAATACAGCTCTGTTCTTCAATTTGAGGCCTACTGTCTGTGGGGTTTAGAGTCTTTATTTGAATTGGATTCATAAGAAAACCCAAGAACCTATGGGCTAGCATCTGCAGGGCTTTGAAGAACTCAATTGACCCAATGGATCCCTTTTCTCACTTGATGGAGGTCAGGAACCTTACAGAGGAATGCGAGAGACTTCATCAACAATGACTGATTTTTTGGCCATTTTGATTATGGATCCACACATGGGATCTTTCTTTAGACCCATCAGGTGCTGATAATCTAAGCCACAGGCTCACACAGGGCCAAGAGGCTGATTCAGACACATCCCTTTACAACGCACTTAAGCAAAGAGCCACAGGTGATGCCCATTCATTTCCATTTGAAAACTGTTTTCTTCAGGCTTCACAAAAGCGTGGCCTGAGGCAAAGAACTTCCTGACATTCAGGGCAACAGAACAATAGGTAATCAAAAGGCCCTTTGCAGGGTTTCTCTACTGAGACTTTCCGGGTCACACTGATATCTGACTTTTCTGAGATGCTTGCCATTCTCTTCAGCTATCCAGTACATGTCCATGTCACAGTGGTTGGAGGTGGTACATATCCTGGATGCAAATGCATGAACCTATTCTGGAGAGTGGCTAGATTTCAGGAAGAAAACATGAACTTAGGAAAATAGCAGGTGTTGCCCATCGATAAGGCAAGCCCTAGTGCATTCATAAATTGGGCAGGATGAATGCTGGGAAGCTTTCTACTTGACAGGAAACATCCATTGATGCATTCTCTTTTCTAATGTCTACAAGCACGGACACTGTGGGATACACAGACATAGAAACACTCGCCTTGTGAAACAACTTACTAGAAACAGTTCACTCCAAACCAAACAAACCGACTTTCCTGCCTATTCTCAGAACATGAGACAAAACCACAAACACACATCTACACCCACAAAGGCACCTCCTTCCCCAAGTAGGTCTCTCACTCTCCAGAGTATCCTCTGACTGCTGGGCCATACTATGTTCCCCCAATATGGCGTGTCCTGTCTCAGATCTGGTCTCCTTGTCCAACTTTGTGAAGTGTTCAGGAGCCAGCTGTGAGCCACTACCTGCTTTTTCAGGAAAGGCCCCTCTTCAGAGAACTCCTGGCATTTGGCCATCCTCACATCAGTAGGTACCAAGAAAGACTGACTCTGTCCTTGCTAAATTGAAGCAAGTGAGACACTGGGACTGGGACTGAGACTGACTCTGTGTGCCTGGCTTCCTGGATCCCAAGTTCAGAGAGTTCCATTACCAAGGGATTGAGGTGAGGTCTCATCCTTCAGGAACTGAATTAGGTCTCTGCCTTGGCAACCACTTTATCCAAACAGTTGCTTTCAAGCGTACCATGAGAAGGAGGCTTACCCTATTTTCTGTGGCACTTTCACAAATTAGAATGGTATATCAACCATAGGCACCAAGGAACCGCTCTCCACGAAGGCCTGATTTGGTCCATCTTCTTTATATTTGGAAAAGAGCCTTTAGTCCAGGGAGCACTACAGTGAACCTCTGCACTAAAACTATTAGCAAGCACCTGATGGAGGAGGCCTCCATAGGTAAGTGGCTCCTTTATAACATCTGATATCCAGTTAAGGGAGATCTCTTCTGATGACAGAGATGTGGCACGGGGAGGCTCACATATACTTCTGTGCAGAACAGTAACGAGAATCATTCTGTCCTCTGTTCTGTTCTGTAGGGAATTCCTCTGGAACTGTAGAGAGGTGGCGATGAGCACGCACGCGCTTCTACCCTGGAGCTTTAGCAAGATGTTGCACTGTTCCCCTGTTTCTGTGTTTAGCCACCGGGTTTCTGTTTATTTGTGTTCTGTGTTCTATTTTTTGTTTTTTTGTTTGTTTGTTTTTGTTCGTTTTGTTGTGTGATTTTGGTGGTAAAAACTTAAGTATATTGGACATGAAAATCAGAAATAAAGAGAGTAAGCCTGACACCCCTTTGGACTGTGTTTTAAGGAACTGCAATGAACTTTATCCCCCTTTGCGAAGCAGGATGATAGAAGCCCCTAGCTGGCTGCCTGGAGCACACCCATTGCAGAGGGAAATGCCTGCTGGGGACCTAAGAACAGAGTATCTCCCAGGTTAACAAGTGAAACTCCTTTAAAACCCCTTGTCCCTCCAGATAAAGAGAGTCACAACTTTGGCAGAGTCCCCTGTGTTTCTCCTTTGTTAGCCAAGCAATAAACCTCCTTTTTTCTTTTTCTCAAAACCCAGTCCTCATTATTAAATTGGTATTAATTGGCTTCAAGGTCAGGAACCAAACTTTAAGTTACAAATCTTGTACCCCCCCTCCGCCCCAGAACTTTGTGAGACCTATCTACTGAAATGTTAGGAGATAGAGCATGCTTGGCGTGGAACTGAATCAGAGGAGCTAATCCTGTATGTAAAAGGAGAAACTGAGGGACTCCCAGCAGCTGCCAAAGCCCTGTTGATTCAGGGAATTACCTCCTTCCTTACCTGCACTGTAAGGATTATGCCACCTCTGTCTTGTTAAAAAAAGAGAAAAAGAAAAAGGTGACACTAAATGCAGTAAAATCACCATGGAGACACTTTATTTTACATTTCAGGTTGCCCCTCTGTGAAAACATCTGGTCCCCTTGTGGGGACAGCTATGGTCCCACTGGTGTATGAGATTTTTCTCTTATCTGCTCTGGTTTAAAGGGTTCTCTCTGACAGCCATAGTCTGGACCTCCTTTTGGTCTGTATTGTGTCTTTCTTTCTGGCCCTTTTAGGCATGTGCAATAATGTGTTGATATTATAAATTGTTTTTTGGGAATGATCTTAGCTGAATGTGTGTCGAAATGATGATGTTTTATTTTAACAATCTGGTATCTGAATGGGTTTTTGAAGCATTGCACAATCTTGCAGTTAAAAGTCGGGTTTAGGTAATTGTTTAGTTTATGATTTCAGATAATTCATGCCAGAGAACTTAAATACTTACAATGGATAACTGAAGAACTCTACTTCCAAGTTGGCAAGAAACTTCCCAATCATACAGTCTTTTTTTTTCACCAATTTTGAATTGGGTAGCCTGGGAAAATGTCACTGTGTGTACCAGTGCATTAATTTGGACATGGATAGTAAATCATAGTATGGTGTCTGTTGACCAAACAAGATGTAAAGATATAAAATTTTGTGAATTGTATCTTAAACTTGTATCATAATTTTCAACATCCGAACCTGAAAATTATGGTTAAAATGCCTTAGTCCTGAGATGTCTGTTCAGAATAGCAGTTTTTTTCCTGCTCCTTCCAGACCTCAGCCATGACTTATGTTGAAATGCAAATGAAAGAAGCCTGCAAGCTTTGTAGGAGACTGATTTGAGATCTAAGGGAAAAAAAGGTAAATTGTATGGTATTTTCTAATTACTGGCAAGTCATTTTTTCTAGGACTCTTATTTTTTTCTGAGATACTTTATGTTTTTTGACCTCATGATTTTGAGCATACAGACCTAGGTTAATGTTTTTCTGATCAGTTCTATCTTTGACCAACTGTGGACTTCTTGAAACATTGCATTAAAGATTTCACCTGCGAAATGCTACGAGGCCTTTACTATTATTATGTGTGCACAATTTTGTTATGTGTTGTATGTCTATATATACATATGTCCGTATATCATATATATGATACATAAATTAAAATATATAAGGAGTGCTCATAAAATAAAGCGCTCATAAAAACAAATTTTAAAAAGTGGATCCAAAGATCTTTAATTCACGTGATTTAAATGTTTCAATTTAAATTGGATAAAGAGATAAAAACAAATGTCTTTAAATTTAAGCTTACAAAGTTTTCTAGGTGTTCAAACATCTAACAAAATATTAACATCTACAAAATGTCTAATATGCCTTGGCTCTAGTACCTTTCCTTCAACATAAAAATGGTTTACACTGTTCAATACGTTTCTCTAACTTTTTGATAAATAAGTAAAGTAAATTTGATATGGGATTACTCATTCATGAGTACTTTAGTTAGATATCTGATTGATTTACTAAGATCTCAATTTTTTTTAGTAAACTCTGTATAAGATTGTAAAAATCAGTCATGTGTTAATGAGGCAAAAATTTCTTATAACATAAGTTTACCCATAACATTGAGTTTATTAAGATTTATGTTTTCTAGAGCAAGCAACCATAAAAATTAAACAACTGATTAAATAAGAACTGTTATTTTAGAGCACTGTACTGCCATTTCTTTAAAAGCCAAACTTGATTAATGTAGAAACATAAATGTAATTGTTATGCTATTAATGTTTTCATATCTTACAGGTATGCAAGTCTGTAAGGTAGAAACCTTAAAAGAGCATTATATCAAGCTGGTGCTCTGAAGTTGTGTGGTAAAAAATATATTGTGGATTTATTTACCTGTTATCAATAAGATATGTAAATTTTTATGTTACTTTTTACTTTGGGGAACAATTTAAATGTATTTTTAAGTTAATTAGAGCCTAATCTTTGTAAAGGTTAAAAACTTTCAGCATTTCTTTAATTCATGTTTTAAATGTGATATCATATGGTGTTAGCTAATGTTCATGTGACCTCAAACAATTTATGTAAACTTTGTCAAAAGATATTTAAAAATAAAGATCAGCTTTAGAATTAAAATACTTAAGATTTATAAAGAGCCCTGCCTTACCTGAGATAAGGCTGTGTGTCCCATCTTACTACATGTGAGAATGACTATGAAACATTTAGGTCAGATAATATTTCTTTAAAGTTATGTTAAAAAGTTTTTTTTTTATTGTCAATATTCCTAGGATCTCAAACAGGGGATATAATGTATAACTCAGCCAAAAAATTCAGGGAAGATATTACACGAACTAAGTATTTTTACTTTTGTTAATTTTAGTTTGAAATTTTCTTATAAGTGATCTAAAGATTCCCTGTTAGTGTTTTACAAATGCGTTGCTATAAGAACACAACATGGGTTTATTCAAGATAATAAGTCATCAACTACAATACAGACAGAATAATACAGATCCCAATTAATAAAAAGGTAATTATAAAGTTATAGACATTAAAGCCCAGTACTCTTAATATAAGGCTGTTAAAATTTATTTGCTGGATGTTTAAGATTAGGATTTAAAATTAATGTTAAATGAAAAGGGCCAAGAAACCCAATATTTGGCTCTTGCCCTCTGAGTCAGTCTGAATCCAGGGAACAGGGGACTTCTCTAAAGAGCTTTGCAACTCTGAGCCACATAACCTCCTGATCAGGGAGATTAATGAGACCACTGGAGAACAGAAAGCCAATCAGTGCATTTGTTACAAAGAGGAGAGTCATCATAGAAAGGAGACATCCATGATGCTTCTGAGGGAAGCCAAATGGTCAAGCAAGACCTGGACCCACCTAGCGCAAATGGCACTAGCAGAACTGAGAATCTCTTCTCAAGTTTTCCCAGAATTGACTCCCATAAAAGGTCAGCTGACTGTTAACAATAAATGGAAACAAAAGTCAGTTTGACTGCTTCATCTTAAACACTTAGCAAAGACAGTTAAGACCAAAATACTGCCACTCCTGGGCATATTAAATAATAATAATAATAATAATAATAATAATAATAATAATAATAAAATTTTAAGGTATGCACTTTATCTTATCCTCCCAAAACAAGTAAGACTGGAGGCTACAAAGAAGGATTCTCACACAGGAATGCCTAATACTTATAAAAAGAGACTATCAAGAAGAGCTGCCACAGGCAGAAGTTTTCAGTTTAAGACCTACAGATATTCCTAACCTACAAAGGTAGGCTTGGTGTTTGCTAGTATGATTATCCAGCCCTGAGTAACAGAATTAAAGGTTTCTCTATTAGACACAGAGGTCATACTAGTAAAAGGATTTTACAAGATCAGATGACATTAAATTATTAAACTGTGTCTTATTGGGAGGGCCAACTGTAACACTTAAAGTTAAATATTAAGTTGACAGTCCTGATAACTGGGGATATTAAAGACTGGTGAGGGAATGTCTATACAGTGACATGTTCTAGCTGCTGCAACATTTATCCAGTACTCATGGTTTTTGTTTCACTCATAGAAGAACCCATTCACAGATGACTTTACAACCTGTTCTTCCCCAACCTGACTTCAAACCGAACTGACTTCTAAAAGGCAACTCATTTCTCTCAACTGACTTCTAATAGGCAACTCATGTCCCTCACGCCGAGCCCACTTACGTCACCCTGTCTCAGGACAGAAGAAGAAAAAATTAGTGATGCCACTCTTCTTACAACAATGGAGAGAAAGATAAATAGACTATCAATATAAGTAATTAAGAAGGGTAAAATCAGCGAGATCGGTTTTGGGTGAGTTCTAAAAATTTGGAGACTCTTACCTGAGGGATTAAAATTTCCTCAGTGCTCTTCCCATAATCTCTCAAAGATTTGAAAGGGACACAGAGAAAAGGGGGGAATTGTAGACCCAACCTGATCTTTTATTAAAATTGGGAGCCATCATGCCACAAAGCCATGAAAAGATAATTTTGGCTTTACCATTAATTACTTCAAATTCTGAACCTGCGTGGAATGCCTGCCCGCGCCTTGAACTCACACATGCCTGGCTCTCTGACCAGATAGCAGCCCTCTCTGAAACTTTAGTGACACATCATAAATATTTGCCTTCTCTGGCAAGACAACAACCCTCTCTGAGGCTCTAATGGTCCTCATGAATTCTCATGTAGGGACAGCAAAAAAATTGTAAACTACCTTTAGTGTGATGTTTATCAGAGTTCTGTTATCTGTAACCCCCCTTTTGTGTAACTTTCTGGGCTATAAAGCTGGGCTGTAGGAAAGCTGGGGTTGCTGTCTTGTTCCCTTCGTTTTGGGAGGGAGAGGCAGCATGGCCGGTGGAAATAATAAGCTTAATTTTATTTGATTTTAATTTGAGTCAGTGGTCTTTTCTAGCGTCCTGGTCTAACAGGTAAACACTCCAAAAACATGGAGCTCTGCCGGCCTAAAGACTTCTTGAGAAACTTCCTCTGAGTTTGGGCACTTGAAATATATGTTGTTGCAAGGAGATTTAGCTTCCTTTCTAGTGACACCATAAAAGCTGGGTCTGCATCTACGTGACCTGGAGGACATGGTTTCTTGTATTCTAATGAACATGAGGCAGCAGTGCTGAATATTCTATTTGTAGGTAAACTGTGGCCACTTGGTGCTAAGTGTCTCCCCGTGTGAACTGTGAAGCCATTTGGTAATCCTCCACTTTTCGTGGTGTTTCTTGCTGCTGCACTGGTAGTTTGGTATTTGCTTCATGAAATACAATGAGTTCAACTGGGACCCAGTATTAGAGGGAGTTCTGTCACTTGTGGTGGGTCAGGGTATGCAGGAGAATGCAACAACCAGGCTTCTATCTCACAAAGCTTGCCCCTTTGTCCATAGAAATCTGACTCTGAACTTTGCCCGGAAACCTCTCCATATAACAAGAAGGGTCTGCTGGCTGCACCATATCAGTCACAAGCCATTTTGAAGGCAATGGAAAATCCTCCTGGCCACACCACAGCTGTATTATCACACACCTGCCCACCACTGCAAAAGGCCCACTACTCAGCAGGGTCCAACTTACTGGCATCTTTGTTCTACACCATTTTCATGAAATACCGTCAATCATGGCATTCTCTTGTACACTCATGACCAGGAAAAAGACATCCAAAGGTTCTCCAGTGCCACCTGGTTAAGGGAATTTAAAAAATTTTATTGTATTTATCTAGCCATTTTTCATGGATGAAGTTGGAGGCACTGTGGGTTTCAGTTCAGTAGTGAGACACTACCTGCTTTCTCAGGAAAGACCCCTCTTCAGAGCTCTCCTGGAATTTGGCCATCCTCACATCAGTAGTTACCAAGAAAGACCGATTCTGTCCTTGGTAAATCCAAACATGTGTGGCCACTGGGACTGTGACTGGGAATGCCTCTGGGTGCCTGGCATCCTGGATCCCAAGTTCAGAGAGTTCCATCACCAAGAAAATGATATAGGTCACTTCCTTCAGGAACTGAATGAGGTCACTGCCTTGGCAACCTCTTTGTCCTAACAGTTGCTTCCAAGTGTCCCAATAGATGGAGGCTGCCCCTACTTCCTGTGACACTTTCACAAGTAAGAATGGTATATGAAACATAGGCACCCGTGAACAGCTCTCCACACAGGCCTGGTTTGGTCCATCTTCTCTACATTAAGAAGAGATAGACTGCTTCAGACACACCCCTTCATCCTGACCTGTTTTTTTTTTTTTTTTTTTTTGTCATGAAAGATGACTTTTGCTCTCTCAGGTCCTTCATAGCTTTCTATATCTTCCCCAGGGTTCACTTCTGCATGGACCTTTGAGGTTCTCAGCAGGTGGAAGATCTCTTACATTTCTATATAAGACCAACTCTGTCCTTGCTTTTCTGTAAAGTTAGATTGAGGAAACAAAGTATGGTTAGGGTTAATAACATGTTTGATTTGGGTTAGGAATCATTCTGCTGCATGAATAATGGTATTGGGAACCTGCAATATTTATAAGTATATATAGAGGTGAAATATATGTATGAAAACACAAATCTAGGTAAGATTTGAAGCCCAAAAGGGCATTGGATCCTTGATTGGGATACTTCACTCGGAATTATGTTGTGCACATGTGTCTCAGATAAATCTATACATTATGGCATAGGACCTTGTACCTTGGATAATTGAATGTCGAAGAGAACATCCAGTCAAAAAAGGATAGTTGGTAGGATTAGGAAGATAGTTGGTAGGATTAGAAAAAAAGAGTCAGTATAGGATTTGGACAAAAAGTTCTTTAGCAATAGGGTTTCAGGTAGACAGAAAATGTAAATGTCAGCACATGTGAAGAGTCAGTCACAATGATGAACTGGGGAAAATATGTAGGAAAGCAGATATCATTAGAGACATTAGGAAATCAGGCAAATGATGAAGTGATTGATAGGATTAGACATTTTCAACAGGCTTGAGGTTGAATACATAATCTTAGGAAGAAACAAATATGTAGTCACCAATAGGATTGACATTTGAGAGCATTAGGCAACCTGGACATGGGTGATTTTCATAATCCATACTCACATTCCATTTAGGCTTTGGTACAATTGTAAGTGTGACTTTGCATTTTGTTGACAGAATATATATGTAGATCAGGTGACATGAGTCTTTCTTGCACCATTTCTGGGAGCAATATTTAGAAGAGATATAAATTAGTATTGGGGGCACAAATAGGTGTACCATGTGTGAATATATAATATAACTGATTCCAACTTTAGAAATTGGAATAAATTGATATCTGGAAATACACAGGAAATGTCATATTGACATACATACATTCATTCCAACCAGTTATACATCTAATGGTAATATTAGGGTTGTGGTTTATCATAAAGTGTGTGTGAGTTTTGCTTCAAAATTGATTATGGAAATCGAAAATAATGTGTTTGGAAAGAAGTCTCAATAAATAACCAGTCAAAAGCAAGGAGGAATACATGTGTCCTGAAGCAGGAAGTGATTGAATGTGTTTCAAATGTCTTTAAATTTGTGAACTTGTGGATGAAATGTATATACTATGATGTACAAAAACTGAAGAAATAGTAATGTACCAGTGTTAAATAAAAATGAACGTCAAAATACACATCATGCCCCTTTGGAATCTACTTGCATTGATGTTAAATTGGGTCAGTTACAGTAGAAATATAAGGATTTGTTTGCACCATTCAGTGAAGTGAGTTTTCAGTACTAGAAAACAAATATGTATTTCAGGTGGATGAATATTTCTGAAAATAATCGTATGAAAATTTGATTATAAAACCACATACATGAGCATGAGTGAATTATTTAGGGAGTGTATAATAGGACACATATATTTTATATTTGGAAAAATCTAGACAATATATATATATATATCTCACAGAGAAACATTAGAAAGTAGCAATATATATGCCAATCAAAATTCATCGTGAAATATATATCATCCACCGATCCAAAAATATTAATTTTACTGAACATGGATTTATGTATAATGTTGTTCAACTAAAAATCTCACTCATAGTTTGAATTTTCAGTTCCAAAAGCGTTTAGGAGGGGTGATCTCTTCTCATACTTTGTTTCTGCTAAGTTAGCCACCTCACAAAAATGTACGTGTGATACCAGGTAGGATTTTTTATGTGCATATAAAAATACATGTGCTGAATTGGCTACAGAAAAAAGGAGACAGAAATTCACATATGTGTTAACTTTAAAAACACATGGAGTACTATTTCAACAAACAATTGACAAGATTTATAACTCCTACACTATATCATGCAAAAGGCAAGACCAACTATACACCATGCCTCCTCTGAACTGCTTGTATTAATATTATGTTTGGGTTATTTGTCTCCATCATATTAGGATTAGTAGTCAGAGTCTATTAGGGTATGGGTTACTGACAGGGATTCAGTATTTCGAATGGAAAATTGGAAAATGAATCCAATGTGTATGTAAATATGTGCTACACAAAAATCTTCCCACTCTCATCCAGAACAATACCTTGACAACACCTTCACCCCATGTAAGACACAATTAGAGGAGAAGAGTTAGAAAATCCATGAATACATATCTGGAATGGAATGCGATCAGGAGTTCACAAACTTGGAAGTGATAGAGGAGTTTCCAAAAGTAAGGGACAGGGTAAACACTTCAAAAACATGGAGGTCTGTTGTCCTAGAGACTTCTTGAGATACTGCCTGTGAGGTTGGGCACTTGAAATATATGTTGTTGTCACGTGCTTTAGCTTCCTTTCTAGTGAAACCATAAACCTGGGCATCTATGTGACCTGGAGGACATGGTTTCTTATTTTCCAATGAACATGAGACACCAGTGCTGAATTCTCCCTTTGAAGGTAAACTGTGGCCCCTTGGGGCTAAATGTCTCTAGTGTGGACTATGAAGCCATATGGTCATCCTCTATTTTCGTGGTGTTTCTTGGTGCTGCACTGGAAGTTTGGTATTTGCTTCATGAAATACAAGGAGTTCAACGGGGACACAGTGTGTGAGGGATTTCTGTCACATGTGGTGGGTCAGGGTCTGTAGGAGAATAAAAGAACCAGGCTTCTATTCCACATAGCTTGCCCTCTTGAACATAGCAACCTGATTCTGAACAATGTCCTGAATCCTCTCCATGTAACAAGATGCCTTTACATATAAGGGTCTGCTGGCTTCACCATGTCAGTCACAAGCCATTTGGAAGCCAATGGCATATCCACATGGTCCCACCACTGATGTTTTATCACACACATGCCCACCTTTGCTCTTGGCCCACTAATCAGCAGGATCCAACTTTCTGGCATCTCTGTTAAACACCATTTTCATAAAAACCAGTCAATCAAGGCACTGTCTGGTATACTCATTGTTGGGAAAAGTATAAACGGCAGCCATACCCCAGAAAAAAAAACCCAACATGGCGCCTAAGCACTTCTTCTTCCTACATTCTTCTTTTCTGCAGTGGTGCGAAATGTTCCCGCCCGTGTGAACTCTTCTGCTGGCGCCAATTTCAAACCTTGCTGGCCGGGAATCTTAGCCCCAATAAGAACTAATTCCTGGGCTCCGGAGCTGATATCTGAAAGAACTTGCCAATAAACGGATTGCCTGCCATTTATCTAAGCCCTCCAATCTCCTCCTTAGTTCTATATAAGCACACAGCTTTTTGCAATAAAATTGGAATTCTCCCGGTGAAGTGCCTTTGCGTGGGGAGTTCTTTCATTCTGGTGCCCCGTGTGAGGATATGGGTGAGCTCTTTCCAACAAGAGCCCCGTCCACTGCTCCACCGTGGCACTCTGCCCTGGTCTGCTCTTTTCAGACGAAGGCTTCCTGCACTCACCACTGATTTGTTGTATGTAAGCCTCCCCTGACCCCGGCTCGCCAACTCCCTTCGGGCTACCGCTGGCTTTGTGACCATGATCGTCTGTCACACTCTAGACGCCTGGTAGGGGGGAGGGAATTCCTCCCACTAAGACCTTTACTGGTTGCAGTGGACCCTCTGGTGATCCGTTTCCCTTTGGGGTGTGAGGTTTCTGAGTTTACATGAGAGGCTCTGTGGTTTTTCCTCCTCTGCTGCTGCTGCCGCTGCTGGCTAGAGTTGCTGTTTCCTGCGGGCCTGCTGTGTCTGGCTGAAGCTGCCTCTCTGCTCGGGGAAAACTGAACTCCCATCCTGGAACTGCATTCTGCTGGAGCCGGAGTTCTGTTTTCATTACTTACTTCTTCTGCTGCGTTCGAAAACTTTCCTGATGTCAGGTTGCCCGTGGCTCCGAACCCATTGGGTCTCACAGATCGCACTTCACTGGTGACGATCAGGTAGTGCCCTCTGTATTTCCTCATGATGGCTGGTCATTTTGGGGATGCCCACCTGACCCCCATTCGCCATGAGCGCTTCCCGGAGTCCGTTCCAGGCCGGGTTTTCTCTTTGTCTCTCTTGCTTACACTTATTCTCTCTCTCTCTCTCTCTCTCTCTCTCTCTCTCTCTCTCTCTCTCTCTCTCTCTTCCATCTCTCCCTGTGACTGTGGACACCTCTTTATCTGTACCTGAAACCTCACCTCTCAAAAGTTTAATAAAAAATCGGGCCACACTCTCCCTCACACCAGACATCAAGCCCAAACTTCTAATCAAATTCTGTACCCAAGATTGGCCTACATATCCACTGGATAATGGCAATCATTGGCCTCCAGAAGGCTCCTTAGATCCAAACCTCCTCTTGGACCTTTTTAATTACTGCCAGCATCTGAAAAAGTGGAGTGAGATTCCCTGTATTGAATGTTTTAGCCTTCTCGCACGGCACCCTGTCTCTGCTCCTCCTGCCCTCCCTCTCAGGTCCTTCTTGCTTGCAAACCCCTCTCTTCCCCTAGTTCTACTCCTGACTTCGCAGATTCTTCCTCATTCGACCCAGCAGATCAACCCCCACCTTATCCCCCAGCCCCAACTGACCTTTCTCTCCCGCAAAATCCTCCTCTTCCTCTGCCTGATTCCACGGATCCTCAACCTTCCATTTCATCCCCCTCCCTTCCCCACTCTTCTGCCTGCTCCACCTCCTCCTCTTCCACAGAGACATTCCCTTCCCCTCCCTCTCCTTCCTGTCCACCGCCTGCCTCTTTCAGTCCTCCTGTTATCAGGTCTAAGGGACTCCTTCCCACGCCCAGGACAATCGCACCCCTTCGTGAGGTAGCTGGTCCCAAGGGTGTCGTCAGAGTCCACGTGCCCTTCTCCATGTCGGAAATTACTCAGCTAGAGAGGAAGTTAGGCTCTTTCACCACTGACCCCACCACTTACATTCGGGAGTTTCAATGGGTACTGCAAGCATATAGCCTCACTCATCATGACATCTACATGCTCTTGGCCAATAAACTTCTCCCCAAGGAAAGGCAATGGTTCTGGGAGCTAGCCCAAGCCCATGCTGATGAAAATCATAGGACCAATCATAACCACCCACAGGCCCTCATGCTGTCCCAGAGCAGGATCCCCTATGGGCTTACAGTCTAGTGACCTTTTTACATCCTGCCTCTTGGCGGGACTGAAAAAGTCCACCCGCAAGGCTGTTAACTTTCAAAAGATGCAGGAGGTCATTCAAAGGAAGGAGGAAACACCTTCAGAATTCCTGGATAGACTAACCAAGTCCCTTCAGCAGTACACAAACCTCGACCCAGAAACCCCTGATGGCCGTCATGTCTTAATGACATATATTCTGGCCCAAAGCTACCCTTACATTAAAGCCAAGCTTAAAAAGTTTGAACAGGGCCCTGCTACTCCTCAGACCAAAATCCTCGCTGTCACTTTCAAGGTTTTTCATGGTAGAGAGGATGAAAGTGAATTCCGTAGGCAGAGGGCTGAAAATGCCAAATTCCAAATGTTGGCCCAGCTCATTCAGAGAAGGCCATCACCATGCCGTCCCAATATGACCCCCCCTGGAGCTTGCTTCAAATGAGGTAAGGAGGGACATTGGACCAGGAATTGTTCTTCGCCGAGGACACCCTACAACCCCTGCGCAAAATGCCATCAAAGTGGACACTGGGGGGCAGACTGCCCAACAACCCAGAAGGAAGGTTGGTCTGCTGCCCTGCAACCCCAGCCTCACCTGGGCTTGGCAGAGGAGGATTGATGGAGTCCTGGGCCTTCCCTCCAGACTATTACCATCAAGAATCAAGAGCCTAGGGTCACCTTCCTGGTGGATGGACGCTTCATTAACTTCCTCTTGGATACTGGTGCCGCTTTTTTGATTTTGAGGGAGTATTAGGGTCCTACCACACCCTCAAAAACTCCTATTGTCAGGGTAGGAGGTAAAAAGATTTTTCCTCAAACCCCCCCAATCATGTTATATGCAGCGATCCCTTTTGTCCTTCACTCACTCCTTTCTTGTTATGAGCCATTGCCCCATTCCCTTTCTGGGAAGGGACATACTCTCACTATTAAAAGTCACCATTCACTTATCAACCCACACCTCTCCTACCTCTCATTTCCTCATGATATTCCTAGGGGCAGATACACCTCCTTCATGCACTCTCCCACGACTATCTAAACCATTTAACCCTGAGGTTTGGGACACAATTACACCCTTTATGGCTAAATGCAGTTCTATTCATATTGTCTTACGGGACCCTTCAAGATATGTTAGTCAACCACAATATCCACTCACAACCACATTTCTCCTTAGATTAGAACCCATCATCCAGGATTTATTATGAAAGGGGTATCTTAGGCCTACACACTCTCCTTTCAACACACCCATTCTTACATTCGGGAGTTAAGAAACCTAACGTGTCCTACAGGCTGGTTCAAGAACTTCGCCTTGTCAACTCCTCTGTGGACCCCATCCACCCGCTAGTGCCCAACCCTTACACCCTCCTCTCTCAGATCCATGCCACTACTACTCACTTCTCAGTCCTAGATTTAAAAGATGCATTCTTTTCTATTCCCCTGTTCTCAGAATCTCAGGATATCTTTGCTTTTTCATGGACTGACTCTCACACCCGCCATTCTCATCAGCTTACCTGGACTGTCCTCCCACAGGGATTCAGGGATAGCCCCCATCTCTTTGGCCAATTTCTTGCCCAGGACCTCACATCCTTTCACCTGACCTGTCCTGACTCTACTCTACTTCAATATGTCTATGACTTTCTTCTATGTAGTCTTTCTGGAACACTCTCAATCCCACACCGCTCAGCTTCATAAATTCCTAGAAGACAAGGGATATAGGGAGTCTCCCCACAAGGCCCAGGTTTCCCAGTCTTCGGTCACCTATCTTGGTTTTTGCCTTACACCCGGGAAAAAGGAAATAACACTGGATAGGAGGCAACTCCTCTGTGATCTTTCAGTGCCCTATACGAAAGCCAAAATACTATCATTCCTAGGATTAGCAGGTTATTTTAGGGCCTGGATCCCAAATTATTCTCTTCTCTCCAAACCCCTGTATGACCTAGCAAAGGGACCCCCTAGTGAATCTCTTGCCTCCTTTCCCATCTACCACTTCCGCAGGCTTCAGCAACTCCTCTTAAAGGCACCTGCCCTTCACCTTCCAGATCTTTCAAGAACATTTCATCTATATGTCCATGAAAAAGGGGGGCAAGCACTTGGGGTCTTAGGTCAAAACTATGGGCGTACATTTGCACCTGTGTCATATTTGTCCAAGCAACTAGACCCTACCATCCGTGGGTGGGCCCCTTGCTTAAGAGCTCTGGCTACTGGACAAATTTTACACAAAGAAGCCTCTAATCTGACTTTTGGGGCCCCTTGAACTATCCACTCCCCACATCACTTGAAGGATCTTTTAGCTTAAAAGGGCCTTCAAACTCTCCCTACATCCAGATTTCTGTCGCCCCTCACTTCCTTTCTGGAAAACCCTAATATTATTTTCCTCCCCTGCTCTGCACTGAACCCTGCCTCACTGCTCCCAATGACTCCCATGTCTCACATACCAACTCATAATTGCTTGGAAACCTTAGATGATTTCCTCCCCTGTCATTCTTCCATTTCTGAGAGACCACTCAGCAAGCCTGACCTTATCTGGTTTACTGACAGCAGTTCCTTTAGGGAGAACAGAACTCATTACTCTGGATACGCTGTATTTTCAGCCACTGAGATTATAGAGGCCAAAGTTTTGCCTTCAGGAACTACAGACAAGTAGGCTGAACTTATAGCATCCACTCGTGCCTGCCTTCTAGCACAAGGCAAATCCCTCACCCTCTAAACTGATTCAAAATATGTCTTCCATATCTTATTATCCCATGCTGATATTTGAAAGTAGCGAGGCCTACTTACCACCAAAGGTAATGCGATCACTAATTCAGCTTTTATAACCAATCTAATAGAGGCCACTTACCCACCCAGTTGGGAGTTGTCCATTGTAGGTCCCATCAGAAGGACGGCTTTCTTATCACTGAGGGCAATGCCAAAGCTGACCAGGCGGCACGAATGGCTGCTACCACTTTCAATTATGGCCTCCATGGGGGACATATAATGGCCACTTTAGACAGCTCATCTGAAGCCCCTACGTCTTTCAGTAAGAACAAGAATCTTTTCAAGTTCCTTCATACTCTATTCCTTTCCAATTCTCAGTCTTTGACCCTCTTTTTACAGAGTTTCTTTTCCCTCACCCCCTCTGACAAGCCATGCTACAGAATATAGCCTCTAATTGTCAGATCTGTCAGCGGACCAACCCTCATACTCCTTTAAGGCCCAAACCTTTCCCTTTCCACCAAGCCCGGGGACACATTCCCGCTGCTGACTGGCAGGTAGACTTCACCAACATGCCCACAGTATGGCGCACTAAATACCTCCTTGTCTTTGTGGACACTTTCTCTGGTTGGGTTGAGGCATTTCCCACTTCCAATAAAAAGGCTTCCACTGTAGCTTCAATCTTACTGACAGACATCATCCCCAGGTTTGGTATGCCCACTTCCCTACAATATGACAATGGCCCTGAGTTTACTTCTAGGATCACACAAAAGGTCTCTCAAGCCCTCTCCTTCAAGTGGCATTTCAACTGTCCATATTTCCCCCAGGCTTCAGGGAAAGTGGAAAGGGTAAATCGTACTCTAAAGGAAGTCCTTACCAAATTGACAATGGAATTAAACATAGACTGTTTCAAACTCCTTCCCTTGGCTTTGCTTCGAATCAGAGCTCTCCCTAAGAAACCATCTTTACTGTCTCCTTTTGAGATAATGTATGGAAGACCTCTTACAACCCCTGGGTTGGTCATTTCACAAGGACCTCTCACCCGAGATTTGTCTTTGCCTCTCTTGCTCCATCTCCGCTCGGAACTCTGGAAATATCAGGACTGGCTTCTTCCGGACCCAGTCTCCTCTCCAAACACTCCTCCCTTAACACCTGTTAGTCTAGTCTATTATAATACCCCAGAGGAGAAAGGGACTCTTGCCGCAAAATGGGAAGGCCCCTATCCTGTCATTCTCTTTACCCTTACCGCCGCCAAACTCTCCTTACCAGACAACTGTCTCACTCCCTGGATTCACATGTCTAGGTTGAAGCCACATCACCAGGAGGCCCCACCTGCTGAAGACAGGGCCACCCCAGAGGAACTCCAAGAATCACCTACTGAACCTCCCCTTTACTCCTGCTCTCCACACCCATCTCACCCATTTTAGTTGTGGCTCACACGGTTTTCCTTGCAGCCCAATTCCTCTTAAAGAAGGCACAATGAGCTCTCCCAACACCCTAGTCTTCTCTAACTGCTTGTTTTTTGTGCTCTGCTTATTTTCTGTGCTCTGTCAGGACTGGTCTTTACCCTCCTCACCTACCATGCATTTATTCACTTTTCGGGAACGATACTCAGAACATGGCATGCAGAAGGTCTGCGCAGTGGATGCAACTACTTGCTTCATCCACAACTGCACCTCTATTTCCCTAAAATTGTCACCTCCAAGGACCTTCGTCCCTGGTAGCTGGAACTGGCCTTTCATTTGCTTCCTTTTTGATCAAACAAAAGACTATTGTCATTGGTGGCCTGAGATATATAATGGGTGCCCCTATTGGTCATGCATGTTCCATGATGAACGTGGTAGCTATTCTTACCACTCATTTGGTTACGCTGAAGGGTGGACTTCTAGTTACATAAAGTGGCATAAAGGCTCTTCATCCAGTAACAATGGATGGTATAATTTAGATAAACCTGACCCCAAGGCCAAACGATGGGGCTATGTTGAGTTTGCTGTCTATGCTCGGACAACCTCAGTCAGACCCACAGGGTGGATGACTATTGGCCGCACCCTGATTACGCAACCTAAGGCAACCATCCAGGTAGTCGAACACATTAAGGACTCAGAATCAAAACTTCGAGATCATATCCATAGCTCATCCAAAAAGGATTCAGAGCCTTCAACCCTCTCAGGTCCCCCTCCCACATGGCTCAATTTGCTACACCAAACTTTTTGATTATTAAACTCCACCCCTCTTTCTGTGCCTACTTCTCAGTGCTTTCTCTGTGCTTCACTTAGTCGTCCACTTCTAGCAGCAGTCCCATTAGCGGCAGGAAATATTCCAGCAAAACCCTACAATTTCTCTAAAAAGGACAACCCCTACATGTGACACGTATCCCACTGTGGGAAAGTTATTCCACCAATACATTATTTCCTTTCATCTGTTTCCACCTGCCAATAATGAATCCTTTACCCATTTGTTCCTTGAGCTACAGCACTCCATAGAGCCCTGTGTTTATGCAACCTGGACATTTCCTCTGGTGTAATGGTTCTTTAAGTACCTCAACCATCAATGTCTCTGGCGCCTGTTTCTTGGTTACTGTAGTTCCTCAGCTATCTTTGTATACTCCCACCGAATTCTGACAGTTGGCCCTACCTTCCCGCACCCGTAGGGTAGTCTTTCTGCCGGTTCTGGTAGGCCTCATTTTAACAACCTCAGTGACGGGTCTCAGACTCTCTGGTGGAGCTATAGGTCATGCTCTATGGGATCCAATGACCTTCAACAAAAACTGCAGGAAACACTCAATACCATGGCTGAGTCTCTGGGTTCCTTGCAGCGGCAGGTTACTTCATTGGCACAAGTGGCTTTACAGAACCAAAGGGCAATTGATCTTCTCACTGCAGAAAAAGGGGTTACATGCCTATTCCTCAGAGAGGAATTTTGCTATTATGTTAATGAATCTGGGCTAATAAAAAAAAATGTTGTTAAATTTCAGGAATTATCGACCCAATTGCTCAAACCTACCTCCTCCAATCCCATAACGGGGTTCTTCCAATCCTATCTTGCCATGTACTTACTACATATCTTGGGTCCCCTTATTTGGATGCTCCTTTTTTGTGCTCTCTTGCCCTGCATAATGAAGTGCCTTCAAACCCAACTGCATAAAATTCCTAATCAAACTTTCAACCAGCTTTTGCTTAGTCACTACCAGCCTCTGATGACCGATGAATCCCCAACATCTCCAAGAGAACAGTTCACTCAGTGATGAAGCTCACTACCAGGCACGATGGAATGCAACGGGTATTAGACAGCGGGAGACAACGAGCTCGGAGAACCTCTTAATCTGCCATTCTGGATTCATAGTCTTTACCACCTTCTAAGCTTTCTCATGGCCCTTGGCCTCTTCTATGTCAGTCCCCCCACATGGAACTTCTGCCAAAAATTGACATTTGCTTTAATTTTTATCTTCATTCTGTTTTTATTCGCTCTGATCTTCTTCAGGTGCTGGCGACACCATGTCCAGGCAACGCTTCCAGTATTTCCTTGAGTCTCTGTTACAGGACCAGTGGCTGATACCAACAATCTCTTCCATCCAGGACTGGTTCCATGCCACCGACATCTTTGGCTTCAGGGAACATTCATTGACTTCACCCCTATGAAAATAGCTGTCTATAGCCACTGGGTTTTATTTCTGGCTGCCATGATATCCCCATACCTGCCCCCTGAGCATTCCTCCACTTCTCTTTCTAGGCCCCACACCAGCCCCACACAGCAGGAAGCAGCCAGATCTGACAAACGACGCCCCACTTCCTAAGAAAACAAAAAGGGTGGAATGTTGGGAAAAGAATAAATGGCAGCCATACCCCAGAGAAAAACCCCAACATGGCGCCTAAGGACTTCTTCTTCCTACCTTCTTCATTTCTGCAGTGGTGCAAAAAGTTCCCGCCCTTGTGAACTCTCCCGCCAGCGCCAATTTCAAATCTCGCTTGTGGGGAACCTTAGCCCCAATTAGAACTAATTCCTGGGCTCTGGAGCTGATATTTGAAAGAACTTGTCAATAAACGGGTTGCTGCCATTTATCTAAGCCATACCATCTCCCCCTTAGTTCTATATAAGCACACAGCTTTTAGCAATAAAATTGGAATTCTCCCGGTGAAGTGTCATTGCGTGGGGAATTATTTCACTCATGTTCAGCAACAGGATATCCAAAGGTTCTCCAGTGCCACCTGGTAATGGGAATTTCAGAAATTTGATAGTATTTATTTAGCCATTTTTGAAGGATGAAGTTGGAGTCACTGTGCGTTTCAATTAATGCAGGAACCATTATGTGGTGAGGAAGCTCATTTAAATGAAATCTCTGGAGAAATCTCACAGGCAAGGCTTCCCAAAAAGTGGCCAAAAGGTCACATGAAGCCAGGATCATTGAGGTCTACAATATGAGTTCCATTTGTGTTTAGACTCTCAATTATGGCTGCCAAGTCTTTCAAAATAAAATCATGTGATATCCTGGCTGAGATTCTCACTGCACTGTGGAAAGACACCCTGGCCCTCGATCTCAGTTTTCAAGGGCGCATCTCATGCGTGGCCTCCTAAAATCCCAACACATTTCATGGCAATACTTCTTTGAGGTAAATTCCAGAACTCAGTCTCTAAGAGGAATCATGCCAGAATTCAAGCCCAGGTGGATCCAGTTATCTCTTCCAACCGCCAAACAAATGACCACAATTAAAACCAAACACTCCCACATGGCCCTCATCTTCTTCCATATAGACACTTATCATAACCTCTGGCTGGAGTTTTTCATGAGGGGTGCAGCCCAAGACAGTGTCAAAAATAAGCTCCCTTGCCCCTCATTTGCCTAAAGTCAAGGTGGCCTGGACACCCATCCGGTGAACCAGGAGTGATCAGATAGGCCAGCTGTTAATACTGCTCTGCATCTCCAATTTGAGGCCTACTGACTGTCAGTTATAGATTCTTTATATGATTTGGAGCCATGAGAAAACCCAAAAACCTATGGGTTAGCCTCTGCAGGGCTGTGCATAACTCATTTGAACCAAAGGATCCGTATTCTCACTTGATGGTGGTCAGGAACCTTACAAATGAATGCGAGAGACTTCATTCACAATAATTGCTCTTTTGGCCATTTTGGTTTTGGATGCACACATGGGATCTCTCTTTACATCCATCAGGTGCTGAGAATCTAAGCCACAACCTCACACAGGGCCAAGAGGCTGATTCAGACAAATCCCTTTCCAAAGCAATTAAACAAAGAGCCACAGGTGATGCCCATTCATTTCCATTTGAAAACTGTTTTCTTCAGGCTTCACAAAGGGGTGGCCTGAGGCAAAGACCTTCCTGACATTCAGGGAAACAGAACAATTGATAAGCAAAAGGCCGAAAGCATGGTTTCTCCACTGAGACTTTCTTGGTCACACTGATATCTGAGTTTTCTGAGATGCTCGCCATTCCCTTCAGCTATCCAGGACATGGCAATGTCACAGAGCTTGGAGGTGGTACATATTTTGGACACAAAACCATGAGACTATTCTGGAGAGTGGTGAGAATTCTGGAAGAAACAGGAACTTAGGAAGGTAGCAGGTGTTGCCCATGGATAAGGCAAGCTGCAGTCCATTCATAAATTGGGCAGGATGAATGCCGGGAATCTTTCTACTATACAGGACATATCAATTGTTGCATTCTATTTTCTAATGTCTACAACCACGGACACAGTGGGATACACAGAAATAGAAACACTTGCCTTGTCCAACGACTTACTAGAAGAAGACCACTCCAAATCAAACAAACCGTCTTTCCTACCTATTCTCAGATCATGAGACAAAACCACAAAATCACACCCACCCCACAAAGACACCTCCTTCCCCCATGTAACTCTGTGACTATCCGGAGTTTCCTCTGAGTGGTGGGCCATACTATGTTCCCCCAAAATGGCCTGTCCTATCTCAGATCTGGTCTCCTTGGCCAACTCTGTGAAGTTGTCAGGAGCCTGCGGTGAACCACTACCTACTTTCTCAGGAAAGGCCCCTATTCAGAGCTCTCCTGGTATTTGGCCATCCTCACATATGTAGGTACCAAGAAAGACTGACACTCTCCTTGGTAAATTCAAACAAGTGAGCCTACTGGGTCTGGGACTGGACTGGCTCCGGGTGCCTGGCTTCCTGGATCCCAAGTTAAGAGAGTTCCATCACCAAGGAAGTGAGGTAGATCACTTCTTCAGGAACTGAATGAGGTCATTGCCTTGACAACCACTTTGTCCTAACAGTTTCTTTCAAGAGTCCCATGAGATGGAGGCTGCCCCTACTTCCTGTGACACTTTCACAAGTTAGAATGGTATATAAACCATGGGCACCCGGGAACAGCTCTCCACCTAGGACTGTTTTGGTCCATCTTCTCTACATTAAGAAGAGAGAGGCTGATTCATACACATCCATTCATGCTGACAAGGTTGTTTGCCATTGAAGATGACTTTTCTCTCTCAGGTCTTTCGTAGCTGCCTACATCTTCTCAAGGGATCATTTCTGCATGGACCTTTGATGTTTTCAACAGGTGGAACATGCCCTACATTCCTGTATTTTAAGAGCAACCCTGTCCCTGCTGTTCTGTAAAGTTCGATTGAGAGAACAGTGTATGGTTTGGGTTAGTAACATGTTCAATTTGGGGTTAGGAATCCTTCTGCATGACGAATAATGGTATTGGGAAACTATGATACTTACAAGAATTTATAGGTGAAATATAAGTATAAAAACAGAAATCTAGGGAAGATATGAAGTCCAGAAGGGCATTGGGCCCTTAATTGGCACACTTAGCTTTGAATTATTTTCTGCAAAAATGTCTCAGATAAATCTATATACAATGGCATAGGAGCTTGTACCTTGGATGATTGAATGTCGAATAGAACACCCACTCAAAAAGGGATTGTCGGTAGGATTAGAAAGATAGTCAGTAGGTTTACAAAGAAGAGTGAGAATAGGATTTAGACCAAAAGTTCTTAAGCAATAGGGTTTCAGGTAGACAGTGAATGTAAATGTCAGCACAAGTGAAGAGTCAGTCACAATGATGAACAGGGGAAAATATGTAGGAAAATAGATATAAATAGAGACATTACTAAATCAGGCAAAGTATAAAGTGAGTGATAGGATTAGACATTTTCAACAGGCTTGAGGTTGAATATATAATCTTAGAAAGAAACAAAAATGTAGTCACCAATAAGATTGACATTTGAGAGCATTAGGCCACCTGGACATGGAAGGTTTTAGTAATCCATGCTCACTTTCCATTTAGGCTCTGGTAAAACCTTAAGGGTGACCTTTGATTTTTTTGTCCAGAATATTACTGTGATAAAATGTATATATAGATCAGGTGACATGAGTAATTCTTCCACCATTTTTTGAGGAATATTTTGAAAACGTATAAATTAGTATTTAGGGTAAAAATAGGTGTACCCTGTGTCTATGAATATAGAGATAATGCATGAATAGACCATACAGTTAATAAATAATATAACTGGTTCCACTTTAAATAATGTATTGAATTGATATCTGAAAATACATAAGAAATCATATATTGATATATAATCATTCATAACAACTAGTTATACGTCTAATTGTAATCCTAGGGTTATGGTTTATCATGAAGAGTGAGTGAGTTTTGCTTCAAAAGTGATTATGGAAATCAAAAATAATGTGTTTGGAAAGAAGTCTCATGAAAAGACGAGTTTGAAACATGGCGGAACACGTGTTTTCTGAAGCAGAAAGTGATTGAAAGTGAAATAAATGCCTATAAATTTGTGAACTTGTGGATGAAATATATATCCAATAATGTGCATAAACTGAAGAAATAGTAATGTACTAGTTTTCAATAAAAATGAACTTCAAAATACTTATCATGTCCCATAGGAATCTACTTGCATTGATGTGAAAATGGATCAGTTACTGTAGAAATATTAGGATTTATATGCGCCATTCACTGAAGTTAGTTTTCAATACTAGGAAAAAAATACGTATATCAGGAGAATGAATATTTCTGAGAATAATCTTGTGAAAAGTTGATTATAAATCCACATACATAATCATGAATGAATTTAGGGAGTGTATAATAAGACACATATATTAAATATTTTGAAATATCTGGAGAGAATATATATATATATATATATATATATATATATATATATATCCACACACAGATTTTAAAAATTAGCAATATATATGCCAATCGAATTACACCGTGAAATATGAATCATCCACAGATCCAAAAATATTCATTTTACTGGATATGGATTTATGTATAACTTTTTTCAACTAGGAAGCTCACTCATAGGTTGAATTTTCAGGTCAAACAGCGTTTAAGAGGAGTGATCTCTTCTCACACTTTGTATCTGCCAAGTCATGTAACTCACAAGAATGTACGTGTGATACCAGGTAGGATTCTATATGTGCATATAAAAATACATGTGCTGAATAGAATACAGAGAAAGGGAGACAGGAATTCACATATTTGTTAACTTTAAAAGCACATGGAAAACTATTTCAACAAAAAATTGACTAGATTTATAACTCCTACCCTATATAATGCAAAAGGCAAGTCCAAGTATACAACATGCCTCCTCTGAACTGCTTGTATTTCTATTCTGTTTCCGTAATTTTTCTCCATTATATTAGGATTAGTATTCAGAATCTAGCAGGGCATGTGTTAGTGTCAGGATTCAGTATTTCAAATGTAAAATAGAAAAATGAATCCAATGTGTATGCAAATATGTGCTAAACAAAATCTTCCCACTCTCATCCAGAACAATTCCTTGACATTTTTTTCGCCCAAAGTAAGACACAATTAGAGGAGAAGAGTAATAAAATCTGTGAATAATATATGCTCAGGAGTTTACAACCTTGGAAGTGGTAGAGGAGTTTCCCTAGTATGGGACAGGGTAAACACTCCATAAACATGGAGCTCTGCTGGCCTAAATACTTCTTGAGAAACTGCCTCTGAGTTTGGGCACTTGAAATATATGTTGTTGTCAGGAGCTTTAGCTTCTTTTTAGTGAGACTATCAAAGCTGTGTCTGCATCTATGTGACCTGGAGGACATGGTTTCTTATTTTCCAATGAACATGAGGCAGCAGTGCTGAATTCTCTCTTTGTAAGTAAACTGTGGCCACTGGGGGCTAAGGGTATTCCCATGTGGACTGGGAAGCCATTTGGTCATCCTCCACTTTTCGTGGTGTTTCTTGCTGCTGCACTGGGACTTTGGCATTTGCTTCATGAAATAAAAGAAGTTCAACTGGGACACAGTTCTGGAGGCAATTCTTTCATGTGTGGTTGGTCAGGGTCTGCAGGAGAATGCACCAACCAGGCTTCTATCCCACATAGCTTGGCCCCATGTCCATAGTAACCTGATTCTAAACATTGCCCGGAAACATCTCCATATAACCAGAAGCCTTTACATGGAAGGGTTTGCTGGCTGCACCATGTAAGTCACAAGCCATTTGGGATCCAATGGCAGATCCACATGGCCCCACCACAAATTTTTTATCACACACCTGCCTACCACTGCTCTAGGCCCACTACTCAGCAGGTTCCAACATACTGGCATCTCTGTTCTACACCATTTTCATGAAACCCACTCAATCAAGGCACTGTCTTGCATATTTACGATCAGCAACAGGACATTCAAAGTTTCTCCAGTGCCACCTGGTCATGGGAATTTCAAAAATTTCATGGTATTTATCTAGGCATTTTTCAAGGATGACGTTGCAGGCACTGTGGGTTTCAATTCATTCAGGAACCTTTAAATGGTGAGGAAGCTCATTTCAATGAATGCTCTGTAGAACTCTCACAGGCAAGGCTTCCCAAAGAGTGGCCAAAATGTCACATGAAGCCAGGCCTATTGAGGTCTACAATGTGACGTCCATGGGTGTTGTGACTCTCAACAATGGCTGGCAAGTCTTTCAGAATTAAATCATGTGATCTTCTGGCTGAGATACCCAGGGCTCTGTGGAAAGCCACCCTGGGCCTAGATCTCAGTTTCCAAGGGTGATTCTCATGGGTGGACTCCTAAAATCCCAACAAAATTCATGGCAATACTTCTCTGAATTCAGTCTCTAAGGGGAATCACACCAGAGTTCAAGCCCAGGTGGTCCCAGTCATGTCTTCCAACCGGACACAAATGACCAAAATTAAAACCAAAACCCTCCCATATGGCCCTCATCTTCTTCCATATAGACACTAATCACAACCTCTGGCGGAAGGTTTCCATGAGTGGCGGAGTCCAAGAGAGTGTCCAAAATAACTCCCTTGCCCCTCATTGGCGTAAATTCAGGGTGGTCTGGACACCCTTCATGTGAAACAGGAGTGATCAAATATGCTAGACGTTAATACTTCTATGCTTCTCCAATTTGTGGAAAACTGAGTGTCAGGTATATATTTTTATGTGATTTGCAGTAATGAGAAAACACAAGCTCCTCTGCAGGTCTTTGAAGAACCCATTTGACCCAAAGGATCCCTATTCTCACTTGATGGAGTTCAAGAACTTTAAAGAGGAAGGCGACAGACTTCATCCACAAGGACTGCTTTTTGGCCATTTTGGTTTTGGATGCACACATGGGATCTCTCTTTACATCCACCACGTGCTGAGTATCTAAGCCACAACCTCACACAGGGCCAAGAGGCTGATTCAGACACATCCCTTTTCAAAGCAATTAAGCAAAGAGCCACAGGTGATCCATATTCATTTCCATTTGAAAACTGTTTTCTTCAGGCTTCACAAAGGGGTGGCATGAGGCAAAGACCTTCCTGACATTCAGGGCAACAGAACATTAGGTTAGCAAACGGCCCAAAGCAGTGTTTCTCCACTGAGACTTTCCTGGTCACACTGATATCTGAATTTTCTGAGACGCTCGCCATTCCCTTCAGCTATCCAGTACATGGCCATGTCACAGAGCTTGGAGGTGGTACATAACTTGGTCACAAAATCATGAGCCTATTCTGGAGAGTGGCCAGAATTCAGGAAGAAAACAGGAACTTAGGAAGATAGCAGGTGTTACCCATCCATAAGGCAAGCCGCATTCCTTTCATACATTGGGCAGAAAGAATTCTGGTAAGCTTTCTACTAGCCTGGACACATCCTTTGATGCATTCTCTTTTCTAATGTCTACAACCATGGACACAGTGGGATACACAGACATAAAAACACTCGCCTTGTCAAATCACTTGTTAGAAGTCGTCCACTCCAAACCAAACAAACTGCCTTTCCTACCTATTCTCAGAACATGAGACAAAATCACAAACACACACTCACACCCACAAATTCACCTCCTTTCCCAAAGTAGGTCTCTGACTATCGGGTGTGACCTCTGACTGGTGGGCCGTACTATGTTCCCATCAAATGGCCTGTTCTGTCTCAGATCTGGTTTCTTTGGCCAACTCTGTGAAGTTGTCAGGAGACAATGGTGAGCCACTTCCTGCTTACTCAGGAAAGGCCACTCTTCAGAGCTTTCCTGGCATTTGGCCATCCTCACATCAGTAGATACCAAGAAAGACTGACTCTGTCTTTGGTAAATCAAAAGAAGTGAGACCACTGGGACTGGGCCTGGGACTAGATTTGTGTGCCTGGATGCCTGGATCCCACGTTCAGAGAGTTCCATCACCAAGAATGTGAGGTGAGGTCACTTCCTTCAGGAACTGAATGAGGTCAATGCCTTGGCAAGCACGTTGTCCTAACATTTGCTTCCAAAGGTCCCATGAAATGGAGGCTGTCCCTAATTCCTTTGACACTTTCACAAGTTAGAATGGTATATCAAACATTGGTAACCGGGAACAGCTCTCCACAGAGGCCTCGTTTGGTCCTTCTTCTCTACATAAAGAAGAGAGAGGCTGATTCAGACACATCCCTTCATGCTGACCAGGTTGTTTGCAATGAAAGATGACTTTTGCTCTCTCAGTTCCTTTATAGGTGCCTACAACTTCTCTAGGGATCATTTGCGCATAGACCTTTGAGTTTCTCAGCAGTTGGAAGATCCCCTAAATTCCTGTATTTTAAGACCAACTCTGTCCTTGCTCTTCTCTAAAGTTAGATTGAGGGAACAGTGTATGGTTACGGTTAATAACAGGTTTGATTTGGAATAGAAATCATTCTGCTGGATGAATAATGGTATTGGGAACCTGCGATATTTTCAAGAATATATAGGTAAAATATATGAATCTGAAAACAAAAATCTAGGTAAGATTTGAAGCCCAGAAGGGCATTGGGCCCTTGATTGGGTATTAAGCATAGGACCTTGTAACTTGGATGATTGATTTTCAAAGAGAACTTCCAGTCAAAATGGATAGTCAGTAGTATTAGGAAGATAGTCGGTATGTTTATAAAGGAGAGTGAGTATAGGATTTGGACCAAAAGTTCTTTAGCTATAGGGTTTCGGGTATTGAGTGAATGTAAATGTCAGCATATGTGAAGAATTAATCACAATGATGAACTGGGGAAAATATGTAGGAATGCAGATATCAATAGAGACTTTAGGAAATCTGGCAAAGTATAGTTGGTAGTGAAATGTTAATAAAATAGATTCTTGTCACTTCCTGTTTTTCTGTATGCTTAATAAAACACTGTTGAAATCTTGAGAAGTGATTTCTAATCTTTTTCCCAGAATGTGCTGTCCCCAGCTGCCAAACTTCAGAATGTACTCCCTCACCCAGTTGCACGCAAACTGCTCACCCGCCCAGGCCCATCAATAAACTTTCCTCCCTGCCCTCTTCAAGGAAAGTATATAAGCTCTGCTTAAGCTGTTCTCAGGGTTCTCTGCTCTTTTCAAATGAGCTCTGAGCCCCAGCATGCTGGACCCCCAATAAACCCTTTGTTTTTGCATGAGAGAGTCTCTTGGTGGTCTCTTCCCCCAATGCTCTTCCGATATTTATATATGGAGGTTCCACCGAAATCCAGCAGTGGTGAACGAGAGACCCCAATGGGCTACTCTCAGGGTAAGTAAGGCACCTCTTTCTGGTTTCAGGTTTCAGGTTAGGGCTTGGCAAAATGGCTGTCGATGAAGTGTGTGAGCTCTCTTTGATGGTGGCTGGCAGACGTGTCACAGAGCCACAAGCCAAGTCCCTGGGGGACGCCACAGAGGACTCGGGAATCGAGGAATAATAGTCTCCTCGACTCAGTGATACTTTGTTTCAGATTCGGTATTGCCAGCCCATCGGGTTTTGCCACCTGCTCAGTCTTGGTCTCAGTGTTGGACGTCCATTGCCTGTCTTTATTGTTTTCTCTTGTCTGTGTCCTGTGTCGTTGCTTTTACTGTTTGTGTATCTTTCATTATGGGACAGATCACTTCAATGCCTCTGTCTCTGACCCTTGATCTATGGACCAAAGTCCGCTTAAGGGCTCAGAATGTTTCTTTTTCAGTAAAACGCTGGACCTGGCAGACTCTGTGTGCCACAGAATGGCCCACCTTTGGATTCTGATGGCCCCTAGAAGGATCTTTCTACTTCCCACTAATTTAAAAAGACAGAGATATTGTCTTACAGCCAGGGCCACATAGCCATACTGATAAACAGGAATATACCTTAACTTGGCAGGACCTCTGCAAATCTCCTCCTCCGTGGGTGAAGCCTTTCCTTGCTGTGTCCCCGTTCCTACTCCTTCCCCCACGATCTCTCAACCCCTCTGCTCCTCCTCCTCCTCCACCCTCTGTTCTCCCTGAGTCACAAGATTTGACTCTACTGGACTCTCGTTCCCCTCCTTATCTTCTACCCTTGTCCCACAACCCCCAACACCCTCTAAGTGATTCTCCAGCTGCTGACTCAGCCTCTCCGCAATTGGAGGAAGCTAAGCCAGCCCAGGGCCCTCCAGATAACTCCCCTGCGTCACACACAGCCCCTCCTCCCCTGGAGGAAGCTGGAGTTGCTAAAGGAACTCGCTGGTGGCAAATGATTGAAAACCCTGGAACTCCCGTGTTGCTTCCCTCCATCCCTAAGGACCAATGATTGACGATGGCCATAGGGAAAAAATGCAAGCCTACCAGTATTGGCCTTCTCCTCTTCAGACCTATATAAATGGAAAAATAACAATCCTCCTTTTACCGAGGACCCAACCTGGCTCTCAGGTCTGGTGAAGTCATTGATGTTTTCACACCAACCTACTTGAGATGACTGCCAACAACTCCTAGGGACTCTCTTCATGACAGAGGAACAAAAGAGAATCCTCCTGGATGCTAGAAAAAAGTATCCTCGGACCAAATGCGTGACCGACAAAACTTCCCAATATATTCAAAGCCGGCTTTCTCTTGAAACGACCCAACTGGGACCCCAACACCTTTGAAGGTAGGGAGCATCTGTCCACTTATCGCCGGGCTCTAATAGTGGGTATCTTAGTGGCCGCTAGGTGACCAACTAATTTGGCCAAGGTAAGAGAGATTATTTAAGGGCCTGATGAATCTCCCTCTATGTTCCTAGAGATAATTATGTAGGTATATAAGAGACATACTCCTTTCGATCCTCAGGCAGAGGATCAAAAGGCATCTGTCACAATGGCCTTTATTGGGAAAGCTGCCCTGGATATTAAAAGAAAGTTACAATGCTTAGATGGATTACAAGATATGACTTTGAGGGATTTAGTCAGAGAACCCGAGAAGGTATACTTTAAGAAAGAAACTGAGGAAGAGAAGGGAGCTGAGTGAGGATAAAAGAAACAAAAGACAGACTAAGGCATTGACTAAGGTCCTGGTCACAACAACAAATAGGCCAGAAACTAAGAAACAGAGAGACAGGAAGGGATACCTGGGCACACACTAGAGGCCACCCCTGGCCTCAGATCAATGTGCCTACTCTAAAGAAAAAGGACACTGGGCCAAAGAGTGCCCTAGAAAGAGACAGCCATGCCAGGCAGATATTCTGACTCTGGAGTAATACTAAGAAAGTCCGGGCTCAGATCCTCTCCCTGACCTCAAGGTAACTTTTGAAGTGGAGGGGAACACAATAAACTTTGAAGTAGATGCAGGGGGAATATACTCAGCCCGTAAGGCCCATTGGGCCCTCTACCGAATAAAAGGTCTCTAATTCAAGAGTCTAACAGAAGTAAATATCGGGCTTTGACAACTACGAGGACCATGGACCAGGGAAAAGGAAAAATCCATCACTCCTTCCTAGTAATCCCTGGCCACATTGATAGGCAGAGTTCTGCTCACCAAGCTCTGGGCCAAAATAACTTTTAACCCTGAAGGCCCCCAAGTGGAATTTTTTAATCCTTCAGTAACTACTCCTATAATCATGGCTCTAACTATGTCAGTAGCAAATGTTCATCAACTCACTCACCTTTGTTCAAAGAAACTGCATTCATTCGTGAAGGATCAAGAACACAGTTTTCCACTAACCTACTCACAGCAAAAGGAAATAACTGAATGGGTAACAAAAGCCTGTCAGGTCCATTAATTGGTTAAAGATTACACTTCCAAGCTTCCTGCAGGAAAGCACCTATGAGGAACCAGACGAGGACATTCCTGGGAAGTGGACTTTACTGAAATTAAGCCAGTAAGGTATGGACTTAAATAACTGCTAGTCTTTGAACATACATTTTCAGGATGTATTGAAGCCTTCCCCACACACACACAAAAAAAGAAATAAAAAAGAAGAAAAAAGAAACATTGCAAATGGTTGTAAAGAAGATCCTGGAAGATATTTATTCTCCCCTTGACGACCAGTAGTCTTAACCCTCATCAGCCCCTTAAGCTGCGATGGCTGATCACAAATCCTACTGGACACGAAGTATGGCCTATCTCGAATACAGCCAGCTTACGAACCTGGTGGCCATCTCTCCACCCAGTCATTTGTCAGCTGGCTATAGGTCTTTCCTATTGGGATATCCCTGATTAACAGGATCCCACTAAAATTCCATTAAATCCTTTCCGTACCATAGATAATGGAAACAAACATTATAGATGTAGGGACACGTGAGCCAGATGCAGGTTGGCTAGCCTAGATTACTATGTTTGCCCGGCAGACTATCAAAGCCACAAACAGTCACGGCTGTGGGGGGGGGAGAGCAGACTTCTATTGTAAGTCATGGGGATGTGAGCATACAGGGACTGTCAGATGGAACCCAAACTCCTCATCAAATTCTGTACACAGCATTGGCCATATTACGAATTAGATAACCAAAACCGATGGCCCCCAGAGGGGTCTCTAGATCCTCAAATTCTGTGTGACCTTTTTAACTTCTGCAAGTGCTCAAAAGGGTAAAAGGAGATTCCGCTATGTGGAGGCCTTCTCTCTCCTTTGCTCACATCCTGAACTATGCTTCTCCAATAGATGCTCACCCTCAGCCTTGTGCTCTAGACTCTCTGCTGTCACTCCCACCTCAGCAACTTGATTTCTCCCCTCCAATATCTAGATCAAAAACCCAAATCTCGACTGGTTCTCAGACCATTGCTCCCTTGCTGAGGTTGCAGGTACTGAGGTACCACTCCATTCACTCACTCCTCTCCTCTCCTGTCAGTGCCCGCACCGGGTCCCACCCAGTCCTCTTACCACCTAATGCAAAGCTCAAACCCGCTGAGAAGAATCCTCAGACCCTAATACAAGATGTAATGAAAATGGCCTTTAATGTTGCTTTGTCATCACTAAAAACAGGTTACTAAGAATTTAAAGTCCCTCACAGGCTTTTTGGAATCTCACTCCCGTCTCCCCCTCTGTTCTATCTGTTCTACTGCTCAAGTTTTTGTTGCTATTAAGATCCCAAAGCCCTCTCCCAATATTCTTTTACATCTCTCCTTCCTCATTCTCAGATCCACAGAGCTGCTCTTATCCCTGCCTTCCAAATTTTCCCCCTCTGTACCAGGACCACAGAAAAGTCTTAACTGACCTTCTCCAGAAGTCTTCACCATGGCTGATTTAGGACTTTCAGCAAAAGAGTCCCTATAAAAGAGTTCACTGTAGATAAACTTCCTATTTTTGTGTTGCCCTGGTCTCCTTGGCAACTGGCTAAAAAATTCAGCACTCCTGATCTAGACACACCCTTACTAGTTTTTCACAAAATATTTGGAAAAAAGTCCTCTGGACTTGAGCTGGGGCTTCCCAGAGATGGCTACATTTCTAAGATAAAGAAGTTACAAACTGGGCTGTATGGAAACAGCTGGAAGGGGGAAAAAAAGAAAGGGAAGACACCCCCACCCAGGTGTCCTTGAAAAGTTAACTTGCCCAAACTGAGGAAAAAACAGAAACAAAAACTGCTTTTTGTGAACTTCTGCAGACTGTGAACTTCTGAGCCCCTTCCCTTACGTGTTGGGTACAAAATTCTGAAACTACGTAACTTGGGTTTCAGGGGATTTATTGATTACAACAGAAGCAATGCCCTCTGAATCTGGTTGAAACCAAAAAAGACTGTTTCCGTGTCTTTGGTGCTATCTTAGGTGCCTTGCCTTGTCCATCCCTACAACAGTATAATTCTATATACTTAAACATTGTTTATGTTTTCATGAAATGGTCAACAGATGTGATTAATTGTGAAATGGTGCAGATGTTTCCCAGAGTGCTCCATCATGACGCAGGTTCATCTGAAGATCAAAGAGGGGGACATACAACCCGGTTCCACTGGGAACATATGTCCCTCACCTTAGCCATTCTATTACAAATAGGAGTTGCTGCAGGGTTGGGCACAAGAACCACTGCTCTGGTCCATGGGACACAACAAGTGACCCAATTAGAAGCAGCAATAGATCAAAACTTAAAGATTTTAGAAACCTCCATCACAGCTTTGCAGGAATCTTTAACCTCTCTCTCTGAAGTTGTTTTACAGAACAGTCGAGGGTTGGACCTCCTTTTCATGACAGAGGGGGGCCTTTGTGCTTCTTTGAGGGAAGAATGTTGTTTTTATGTTGACAATACTGGAGTTGTAAAAAAATCTATGAGTAAATTAAAAAGATGCCTTGAAGAGCAACAACGAGAGAGAGAGGCACAAAAAGGGTAGTTTGAGTCTTTTTTTACACAGTCCCCCTGGTTAATTACGTTTTTATCAACCCTGGCCGGTCCAATAATAATCCTCATAGTATTACTAACTATAAAACCCTGTTTCCTCAACCATGTAATTTCTTTTCTCCAAGCTCAAATTGGACAAATTAAAATTATGGTAATACCCCACTAGCAGACATAGAATGTGACACCCCACAAAGATCACTTTTATGATTAAAAGTAGCCAGAAAAAGAAGTGGGGAATGAAAGGTTAATAAAATATGTACTTGTCACTTCCTGTTTTTCTGTACACTTAACGAAACACTGTTGAAATCTTGAGAACTCTTTGCTAATCTTGTTGCCAGAATGTGCTGTCCCCAATTGCCAAACTGCAGAATCTACTCCCTCACCCGGTTGAATAGAAACCTGAACTGTACTTGGATCATTGAATGTAGAAGAGAACATGCATTCAAAAATTTATAGTCAGTTGGATTAGAAAGATAGTCAGTAAGTTTAGGAAGAAAAGTGAGTATAGGATTTGGAACAAAAGTTCTTTAGCAATAGGGTTTTGGTTAGAGAGTCAATGTAAACGTCAACACAAGTGAAGAGTCAGTCACAATGATGCACAGGGCAAAATATGTAGGAAAGCAGATATCAATAGAGACATTAGGAAATCAGGAAAAGAATAAAGTGAGTGATGGGATTAGATATTTTCAACAGGGTTGAGGATGAATATATGAGCTTAGGATAAAACAAATATGAAGTCAACAATAGGATTGACATTTGATAGCATTAGCGTAGCCCAAGACAGTGTCCAAAATAAGCTCTGTTGCCCCTCATTTGCCTAAATTCCCAGTGGCCTGTACACCCTTCCTGTGTACCAGAAGTGATCAAATAGGCCTGCCCTTAATACTGCTCTGCTTCTCCAATTTGAGTCCTACTGAGTGTCGGGTACAGATTCTTTATGTGAATTGGAAAGATGAGAAAACTCAAGCACCTATTGGATAGCCTCTGAATACATTTGAAGAACTCATTTGACCCAAAAGATCCCTATTCTCACTTGATGGAATTCAGGAACCTTACAGAGGAAGGCAAAATACTTCATCAACAATGACTGCTCTTTTTGCCATTTTGGATTTTATGCACCCATGGGATCTTTCTTTAGATCCATCAGGTACTGAGAATCTAAGTCAAAGAATCACACTGGGCCAAGAGGCTGATTCACACACATCTCTTTCCAAATCAATTAAGGAAAGAGCCAAAGGTAAAGCATATTCATTTCCATTTGAAAAATCTTTCCTTCAGGATTCACAAAGGGTTGGCCTGAGACAAAGACCTTCCTGACTCTCAGGGCAACAGAACAATAGGTAAGCAAATGGCCCAAAGCAGGGATTCTCCACTGAGACTTTACTGGTCACACTGATATCTGAGTTTTCTGAGATGCTCGCCATTCCATTCAGCTATCCAGTACATGGCCATGTCACAGAGCTTGGAGGTAGTACATATCTTCGACACAAAACCATGAGCCTATTCTGGAGATTGGCCATAATTCAGGAAGAAAACAGCAACTTAGGAAGGTAGCAGGTATCGCCCATCAATAAGGCAAGCCACATTCAATTCATAAATTGTGCTGGATGAATGCTGGGAAGCTTTCTATGAGACAGGACACATCCATTGATGCATTCTCTTTTCTAATGTCTACAAGCACGGACACAGTGGGATACACAGACATAGAAACACTTGCATTGTCAAACGACTTACTAGAAACAGTTCACTCCAAACCAAACAAACCGCCTTTTCTAACTATTCTCAGAACATGAGACAAAACCACAAACCCACACCCGCAATGGCACCTCCTTCCCCCAAATAGGTCTGTGACTCTCCGGAGTGTGCTCTGACTGATGGGCCATACTATGATCCTCCGAAATGGCCTGACCTGTCTCAGATCTGGTCTTCTTGGCCAACAATGTGAAGTTGTTAGAAGCCAGGAGTGAGCCACTATCTGCTTTCTCAGGAAGAGCCCCTCTTCCGAGCTTTCCTGACATTTGGCCATCCTCACATCAGTAGGTATCAAGAAAGACTGACTCTGTCCTTTGTAAATCCAAAAAAGTGAGACCACTGGGACTAGAACTGAGACTGGCTCTGGGTGCCTGGCTTTCTGTATCCCAAGTTCAGAGAGTTCCATCACCATGGAAGTGAGATGAGATCACGTCCTTCAGGAACTGAATGAGATCACTGCCTTGGCAACCACTTTGTCAAAACAATTGCTTCCAACGGTCCCATGAGATGAGGGCTGCCCCTACTTCCTGTGACACTTTCACAAGTTAGAATGGTATATCACCCGTAGGCAAAAGGGAACAGCTCTCCACACAGGCCGGGTTTGGTCCATCTTCTCTACATTAAGAAGAGATTGGCTCATTCTGACTCAACCCTTAATCCTGACCAGGTTGTTTGCCATGGAAGATGATTTTTGCTCTCTCAGGTCTTACATAGCTGCCTACATCTTCTCCAGAGATCATTTCTGCATGGAGCTTTGAGGTTCTCAACAGATGGAAGATCCACTGCATTCCTGTATTGTAAGACCAACACTGTCCCTGCTCTTCTGTAAACATAGATGTGAATTGGAGTCATGAGAAAACCCACGAACCTATGGGATAGCCTCTGCAGAACTTTAAAGAATTCACTTGACCCAAATGATCCCTATTCTCACTTAATGGAGGTCAGGAACCTTACAGAGGAAGGCGAGAGACTCTATCCACCATGACAGTTATTTTGTCCATTTTGGTTTTGGATGCACACATGGGATTTTTCTTTAGACCCATCATGTGCTGTGAATCTAAGCCACAGCCTCACATAGGGCCAAGAGGCTGATTCAGACACATCCAATTCCAAAGCAATTAACCGAAGAGGCACAGGTAATGACCATTCAATTCCATTTGAAAACTATTTTCTTCAGGCTTCACAAAGTGTGGCCTGAGGCAAAGACCTTCCTGACATTCAGGGCAACAGAATAGGTAAGCAAAAGGCCCAAAGCAGGGTTTCTCCACTGAGACTTTCTTGGGCATACTAATATCTGAGTTTTCTGAGATACTCACCATTCCCATCAGCTATCCAGTACATGGCCATGTCACAGAGATTGAGGTGGTACATATCTTGGACACAAAATCATGAGCGTATTCTGGAGAGTGTCCAGAATTCAGGAAGAAAACAGGAATTTAGAAAGATACCAGGAGTTGCCCATCCATACGGCAAGCTGCAGTCCATTCATAAATTGCTCATGATGAATGCTTTGAAGCTTTCTCGTAGACAGGACACATCCATTGATGCATTCTCTTTTCTACTGTCTACAATCACGGACACAGTATGATATATAGACACAGAAACACTCACGTTGTCAAAGGACTTACTAGAAACAGTCCACTCCAAAACAAACAAACCAGCTTTCCTAACTATTCTCAGAACATGAGACAAAACCACAAACTCACACTCACACCCAAAAAGGCACCTCTTTCCCCCAAGTAGGTCTGTGTCTATCCGGAGTGTCCTCTGACTTGTGGGCCATACTATGTTCCCCAAAAGTGCCGTGTCCTGTCTCCGATCTGGTCTCTTTAGCAAACTCTGTGAAGTTGTCAGGAGCCCGTGGTGAGAAACTACCTGCTTTCTCTGGAAAGGCCAGTCTTCATAGTTTCCAGGCATTTGGCTGTCCTCACATCAGTAGGTACCAAGAAAGAGTGACTCTGTCTTGTTAAATCCAAACAAGGGAGCCCACTGGGACATGGAGTGGGTTTGACTCTGTGTGCCTGGTTTCCTGGATCCCAAGATCACAGACTTTCATCACCAATAATGTAAGGTGAGGTCACTTCCTTCAAGAACTGAATGAAGTCACTGCCTTGGAAACCACTTTGTTTTAACAGTTTCTTCCAAGGTTCCCAAAAAATGGAGTCTGCCTCTACTTGCTGTGACTCATTCATAAGTTAGGATGGTATATCAACCATAGGCACCGGGGAACAGCTCTCCACACAGCCATGGTTTGGTCCATCTTCTCTACATTAGGAAGAGAGAGGCTAATTCAGACACATCCCTTCAACCTGACCAGGTTGTTTGCCATGGAAGATGACTTTTGCTCTCTCAGATCCTTCATACCTGCCTACACCGACTCAAGGGATTATTTCTGCAGGGACTTTTGAGGTTCTCAGCTGGTGGATGATACCCTACCTTCCTGGATTTTAAGACCAACTCTGTCCCTGCTCTTCTGTAAAGTGAGATTGAGGGAACAGTGTATGGTTAGTGTTAATAGCATGTTCGATTTGGGTTAGGAGTCATTCTGCTGGATGAATTATGGTATTGGGAACCTGTGATATTTATAAGAATATAAATGTGAAATATATGTATGAGATCAGAGATCTAGGAAAGATTTGAAGCCCAGAAAGGCATTGGGCCCTTGATTGGTATACTTAGATTGAATTATGTTCTGCACCGAGGTCTCAGATAAATCGATATACAATGGCATAGGACCCTATACCTCGGATGATTGAAAGTAGAAGAGAACATCCAGTCAAAAAGGGATAGTCTGTAGGATTAGGAAGATAGTCAGTAGGTTTAGGAAGAAGAGTGAGTCTTGGCGTTGGACCAAAAGTTCTTTAGCAATTGGTTTTCAGTTAGAGGGTGAATGTAAATATCAGCACATGTGAAGAGACAGTCACAATGATGAACTGGGAAAAATATGTAGGAAAGCAGATATCAATAGGGGCATTAGGAAATCAGGAAAAGTATAAAGTGAGTGATAGGATTAGATATTTTCAACAGGCTTGAGGTTAAATATATAATCTTAGGAAGAAACAAATATGTAGTAACCAATAGGATTGACATTTGAGAGCAGTAGGCTCCCTGGACATAGATGCTTTTAGTAATCCATGGTCACTTTCTATTTAGGCTTTGGTACAATCATATGTGTGACCTTTGCATTTTGTGTCCAGAATACTACTGTGGTAAAATGTATATGTAGATCAGGTGACATAAGTATTTCTTCCACCATAAAGGGGAGTAATATTCTGGAAACTTATAAATTAGTACTGGGGATACAAATAGGTGTACCTTGTGTTGATGATTATTGAGATGATGCAGGAATAGACCATATTGTGAATAAAGTATGTAACTGGATCCAACATTAAATAATGGATTGAGTTTGCATCTGAAAATATATTGGAAATCTTATATTGATATATATACCATCATTCCAACGAGTTATATATGCAATGGTATTATTAGGGTTACGGTTTATCGTGAAGAGTGAGTTTTGCTTCAAAAATGATTATGGAATCGAAAATAATGCGTTTAGAAAGAAGTCTAGTGAAAAGACCAGTAAAGAAACATGGAGGAATACATGTGTTCTGAAGTAGTAAGTAATTGAAAGTGAACCAAATGCCAAAAAAATTTGTGAAGTTGTGGATGAAAAAATACATCCTATGATGTCCATAAACTGAAGAAATAGTAATGTACCAGTGTTGAGTAAAAATGAACTTCAAATTACACATCATGTCCCATAGCAATCTACTTGCATTGATGTTAAACTGGGTCAGTTACTGTAGAAATATTAGGATTTTTAAGCACCATCCACTGAACTTAGTTTTCAGTAGTAGGAAACCAAAATATATTTCAGGTGTATGAATATTACTGAGAATAATCTTGTGAAAATTTGAATTTAAATGAACATAAATGAATATGAATGAATTTAGGGAGTGTATAATAAGACACATATTTTTCATATTTTTTTAAAATCCGTAGAATATACACACACACACACGCCCACACACACACACACATGCACACACACACACACATTAATATTTAGCAATATATATGCCAATCGATATTCATCATGAAATATAATTCATTCACAAATCCAAAAATATTCATTTTACTGAACATGGATTTATGTATAGTGTTTTTCACTAGGAAGCTCACCCATAGGTGGAATTTTCAGTTCCATCATTATTTAGGGAGAGTCATCTCTTCTCACAATTTTTATATTCCAAAGTCAGTGATCTTACAAGAATGTACGTGTGATACCAGGTAGGATATTGTATATGCATAAAAAAATTACATGTGCTGAATAGGATACAGAGAAAGGGAGACAGGAATTTACATATGTGATAACTTTAAAAAAATCATGGAGAAATATTAAAATGAAAAGTTTACTAAATTTAAAACACATACTCTTGATAAAGAGGAAGACAAATACAAATATACACCATGCTTCCTATAAAAGGACTGTACTTCTATTCAGTTAGGTTTTTTTTTCTCCATGATATTAGGATTAGTAGTCAGAGTCTAGTAGGGTATGGGTTAGTGTCAGGGATTCAGTATTTCAAATGGAAAATAGGAAAATGAATCTAATGTGTATGCAAACATGTGATACACAAAAATCTTCCCTCTCTTATCCAGAACAATACCTTGACATAACCATCGCTAAAAGTAAGACACAATTAGAGGAGAGGAGTTAGAAAACCTGTGAATACATATGTGGAATGAAAAATGCTCAGGAGTTCACAACACTGGAGGTGGTAAAACAGTTTACAAAAGTATGGGAGATGGTAAACACTACAAAAACATGGAGCTGTGCTGACCTAAAGACTTATTGAGAAACTTCCTCTGAGGTTAGGCACAAGAAATATATGTATGGCAATATTTAAATCAATGGTTCTGCAACTGATGTGATTCTGCAATCTGGGTCTGCATCTATGTGACCTGGAGGACATGGTTCTTTATTTTGTAATGAACATGAGGCAGCAGGTCTGAAAACTCCCTTTGTAGGTAAACTGTTGCTACTGGGAGCTAAGTGTCTTCCCGTGTGGTCTGTGAAGCCATTTGGTCATCCTCCACTTTTCAGGGTGTTTCTTACTGCTGCACTGGGAATTTGGTATTTGCTTCATGAAATACAATATGTTCAACTGGGACACAATGCTGGAGGGAGTTCTGTCATGTGTGGTTGGTCAGGGTCGGCAAGAGAATGTACGAACCAGGCTTCTATCCCACATAGCTTTCCCCTTGACTATAGCAACCTGATTCTGAACATTGCCCTGAAACCTCTACATATAACAAGATGCCTTTACATATAAAGGTCTGCTGCCTGCACCATGTCAGTCGCAAGATTTGGAAGCCAATGGAAGATCCAGGTGGTCCTACCAAAAATATTTATTTACACACCTATAGTCCACTGCTCTACGCCCACTACCCAGCAGGCTCCAACTTACTGGCATCTCTGTTCTACACCATTTTCACGAAACTCAGTCAATCAAGGCAGTGTTTGTTATACTCATGATCAGCAACAGGATATCTTAAGGTTATCCAGTGCCACCTGGTCATGGGGATTTCAAAAATTTCATGGTATTAATCTAGTCATTTTTCAAGGATGAAGTTGGAGGCACTGTGTGTTTCATTTAATTCAGGAACCATTAAATGGTGAGGAAGCTCATTTCAATGAAAGCTCTGGAGAACACTCACAGGCAAGCCTTCCCAAAGAGTGGCCAAAAGGACACATGAATCCAGGCCCATTGAGGTATACAATGTGAGGTCCATGTGTGTTTGGACTCTCAACTATGGCTACCAAGTCTTTAAGAATTAAATCATGTGATATCCTGGCTCAGAATCCCTGAGCTCTGTGGAAAGCCATCCTGGGCCTAGATCTCAGTTTCCAAAAGCGATTCTCATGCGTGGTCTCCTAAAATCCCAACACTATTCATGGCAATACTTCTCTGAGGTCAGTTCCAGAACTCAGTCTCTAAGGAGAATCACACCAGAGTTCAAGCCCTGGTGGACCCAGTCATCTCTTCCAACTACCACACAAATTACCACAATTAAAACAAGAACCCTCCCATATGGCCCTCATCTTCTTTCATATAGACACTCATCATAATCTGGCTGGAGGTTTCCATGAGGGGTGCAGACCAAGACAGTGTCCCAAATAAGCTCCTTTGCCCCTCATTTGCCTAAAGTCAAGGTGGCCTGGACACCCATCCTGTGAACCAAAAGTGATCAAATAAGCCTGCCGTTAATAACTCTCCAATTTGAGGACTACTGTCTGTGGGGTTTAGATTCTTTATGTGAATTTTAGTCATGAGAAAACCCAAGCACAATGGGCTAGCCTCTGCAGGTTTTGTAGAACTCTTTTGACCCAAAGGATCCCATTCTCACTTGATGGAAGTCAGGAACCTTACAGAGGAAGTCGAGAGACTTCATCCCAATAATTGCTCTTTGGCGAATTTTCTTTTGGATGCACACATGGTAACTTTCTTTAGATCCATCAGGTGCTGAGAATCTAAGCCACAGCCACACACAGGGCCAAGGGCCTGATTCAGACACATCCATTTCCAAAGCAATTAAGGAAAGTGCCACAGGTATGCCCATTCATTTCCATTTGAAAACTGTTTTCTTCAGGCTTCACAAAGGGGTGGCCTGAGGCAAAGACCTTCCTGACATTCAGGGCAACAGAACAATAGGTAAGCAAAAGGCCGAAAGCAGGGTTTCTCCTCTGAGACTTTTCTGGTCACACTGATATCTGAGTTTTCTGAGATGCTCGCCATCCCCTACAGCTATCCAGTACATGGCCATGTCACAGAGCTTGTAGGTGGTACATATCTTGGACACAAAACCATGGGCCTATTCTTGAGATTGGCCGGAATTCAGGACGAAAATAGAAACTTAGGAAGGTAGCAGGTGTTGCTCATCGATAAGGCAAGCTACAGTCCATTCATAAATGGGGCAATATGAATGCTGAGAAGATTTCTACTAGACACGACACATCCATTGATGGATTCTCTTTTCTAATGTCTACAACCACGGAAACAGTGGAATACACAGACATAGAAACACTCGCCCTGTGAAAAGACTTACTAGAAACAGTCCACTTCAAATGAAACAAACCGACTGTCCTACCTATTCTCAGAAAATGAGACAAAACCCCAAACCCACAACCACACCCACAAAGGCACCTCCTTCCCCTAAGTAGGTCTGTGACTATCCAGAGTGTCCTCTGACTTGTGGGCCATAATATGTTCCCCCAAAATGGCCTTTCCTGTCTCAGATCTTGTCTCCTTGGCCAACTCTGTGAACTTCTTAGGAGCCAACGGTGAGCTACTACCTGCTTTCTCATGAAAAGCCCTGCATCCGAGCTTTCCTGGCATTTGGCCTTCCTCACATCTGTAGGTACCAAAAAATACTGACCCTGTCCTTGGTAAATCCAAACAAGTGAGACCACTGGGACTGGGACTGGGACTGGCTCTGTGTGCCTGGCTTCCTGGATCCCACGTTCAGAGAGTTCCATCACCAAGAAAGTGAGGTGAGGTCACTTCCTTCCTGAACTGAATGAGGGCACTGTCTTGGCAGCCACTTTGTCCTAACTGTTGCTTCCAAGGGTCCCAAGAGATTGAGGCTACCCCTACTTCCTGTGACATTTTCACAAGTTAGAATGGTATATCAACCAAAGGCACCCAGGAATAGATCTCCACACAGGCCTGGTTTGGTCCATGATCTCTACATTAAAAAAAATCTGATTCAGACACAACCTTTTATCCTGACCGGGTTGTTTGCCATGGAAGATGACTTTTGGTCTCTCAGGTCCTTTATTGCTTCCTATATCTTCTCCAGGGATCATTTCTGCATGGACCTTTGAGGTTCTCAGCAGGTGGAAGTTTTTCTACATTTCTGTATTGTAATATCAACTCCTTCCCTGCTCTTCTGTAAAGTTAGATTGAGGCAACAGTGTCCGGTTATGGTTAAAAACATGCTCGATTTGGGTTAGATATCATTTTCCTGGATGAATGATCGTATTGGGAACTTGCTATGTGTAGAAGAATATATAGGTGAAATATATGTATGAAAAAAGAAATTTAAGTCTGATTTGAAGCCCAGAAGGGCATTGGGCCCTTGATTGTGATACGTGGTGTTGAATTACGTTCTGCAGAGTTGTCTCAGATAAATCGATATACAATGGCATAGCACCTTGTACGTTGCATGAATTAATGTAGAAGGAACATCAAGTCAAAAAGGCATAGTCGGTAGTGAAAGGTTAATAAAATTAATAAAATAGGTACTTGTCACTTCCTGTTTTTCTGTATGCTTAACAAAACACTGTTGAAATCTTGAGAAATGTTTGCTAATCTTGTTCTAGAATGTACTGTTCCCAACAGCCGAACTGCAGAATGTACTCCCTCACTCGGTGTCATGCAAACCGCCCACTCGCCCTTACCCATCACTGAACTTCCCTCTCTTCCCTCTCCAAGGAAAGTACATAAGCTCTGCTTAAGCTGTTCTCAGAGGTCTCTGCTCTATTTAATTTAGCTCTGAGCTCCAGCATGCTGGACCACAAATAAACCCTTTGCTGTTGCATGAGACAGTCTCTTGGTAGTATCTTCCTCTGACACTCGCCTGACCTTTACATATTGAAGTTCCACTGAGTTCCAGCAGTGGCGGATGAGAGACCCCAACGGGCTCCTCTCAGAGCAAGTAAGGCGCCTCTTTCTGGTTTCAGGTTTCTTGTTAGGGCTTGGCAAAATTGCTGGCGATGAAGAGCCTGGGCTCTCTCCGACGGTGGCTGAGAGACATGTCACAGAGACAAAGGGCACCTCTCTGGAGGACCCCGCAGAGAACTCGGGAAATCAAGGAACAATAGTCTTCTCGACTCAGTGATATTTTCTTTTAGATTTGTTATTGCCATACCATTGGGTTTTGCCGGCTACTCATTCCTGGTCTCAGTGTTGGACGTTCATTGCCTGTCTTTATGGTCTTGTCTTATCTGTGTCGTGTGTCCTTGCTTTTACTGTTTGTGGAACTTTCATTATGGAACAGAGCACGTCAATGCCTCTGTCCCTGACCCTTGATCACTGGACCAAAGTCCGCTTAAGGGCTCAGAATCTTTCTTTTTTTAGTAAAACGCTGGACCTGGCAGAATCTCTGTGCCTCAGAATGGCCCATCTTTGGAGTCGTATGGCCCCTAGACGGATCTTTCTACTTCCCACTAATTTAAAAAGTCAGAGGTATTGTCTTTCAGCCAGCGCCACATAGCCATCCAGATCAACAGCCATATATCTTAACGTGGCAGGACCTCTGCAAATCTCCTCCTCCATGGGTGAAGCCTTTCCTTGCCCCTACCTCTGCTCCTACTCCTTCCCCCATGATCTCTCAAACCCTCTCAACCTCCTCCTCCTCCACCCTCTGTTCTCCCTGAGTCACAGATTTGACTCTACTGGACTCTTCTCCCCCTCCTTATCCCCTGCCCTCGTCCCCTAACACACAACACACTCTAAGTGATTCCACTGCTGCTGACTAAGCCTCTCTACCATTGGAGGAAGCTAAGCCGGTAATAGGATCTGACAATGGACCGATGTTCATGACCCAGGTAAGTCAGGAGTTAGCCAGGAACCTGGGGATTAATTGGAAGTTAAATTGTGCTTATAGACCACAGAGTTCAAGACAAGTAGAAAGAATGAATAGAACCATTAAAGAGACCTTAACGAAATGAAGCTTAGAGACCAGCATAAGATTGGACTATGCTCCTGCCTTATGCAATGTTTCATGCAAGAAAAAATCCCTTTGTTTCTTTGAGTAACCTTACCACATGTGAAATTCTTTATGGTGGTCCTCCTCCAGTAGGGGACCTAAGCCCAACTGTAAGACCTAAAGATCCTTTCCACACCCCCTTGCTTGACAGACTTAAAGATCTTGAAAGAACTCAGTAATACCTGTGAAAACAGCTGGCCACTGCCTACCCAACTGGGAACCAGGGGATTCCACATCCATATCAAGTAAGAGATTTCATCTATGTAAGATGATATCAGGTGTCATCCCTGGTACCCCGCTGAAAAGGACCATACCAGGTGCTATTATAACACCTACAGTGGTAAACGTAAACAGAATCACTTCCTGGATCCATACCTCTCATCTCAAGCCTGCTGCCTATACAGAATCTTTCTGGAAACTGAAAAAGACTGGTAACAGTTTCAAATTGTGTATTGGCAATGTGAATAAGGTTATATACTCTCCCCTTGGCTACAAGTAGTCCTAACCCTCATCAGCCCATTAAGCAGTGATGGCTGATCACAAATCCTACTGGAAAAGAAGTATGGTCTATCTCGCATGCAGCCCCCTTAGGGACCTGGTGGCCATCTCTCCACCCAGACATTTGTTAGCTGGCTATAGGTATTTCCTATTGTGATATCCCTGATGAAGAGGATCCCACTAAAATACCATTAAATCCCTTCTGTACCATAGATAATGGAAACAAACATTATGGATGTAGGGACACGCGAGCCAGATGCAGATTGGCTAGTCTAGATTACTAAGTTTGCCTGGCAGACTATCAAAGCCACAAAGAGTAATGGCTGTGTGGGGGAAAAGCCGACTTTTTCTGTATGTCATGGAAATGTGTGCATACAGGGGCTGCCTGATGAAACCCCAATTCTTCATCAAATTCAGTACACAGCATTGGCCACATTACCAATTAGACAACCAAAAACTATGGCACCCAGATGGGTCTCTAGATCCTCAAATTTTGCGTGACCTTTTTAACTTCTGCAAGTGCTCAAAAGAGTGAAAGGAAATTCCCCTATGTGGAAGCCTTTTCCCTCCCTCACTCACATCCTGAACTATGCTTCTCCAATATATCATTATCCTCAGCCTTCTGCTCCAGACCCTCTGATGTCACTCCCATCTCAGCAACTTGATTTCTCCCCTCCAATAACTAGATCAGAAACCCAAAGCTCCACCAGTTCTCAGACCATCGGCCCCTTGCTGAGGTAGCAGGTACATAGGTACCGCTACACCGACTCATTCCTCTCATCTCCTGTCAGTGCCCTCACCGGGTCCCACCAGGTCCTCTTACCAGCTAACCCAATGCTCAAACGAGCTGAGGAGAGCCCTGAGACCCTTATCCAAGATGTAATATAATTGGCCTTTAAAGTTGCTTTGTCATCACTGAAAACAGGTTACTAAAATTTAAAGTCCCTCACAGGATTTTGGGATCCTCACTCCCGTCTTTCACTCTGCTCTACCTGATCTACTGCTCAAGTTTGCTGCTAGGAAATTCCCAATACCCTTTCGCATTATTCTTTTGCATCTCTCTTTTCACTCATTCTCAGATCCTCGGAGGTGCTCTCAGCCCCACCTTCCCCGTCTTTCCCCCTCTGTACCAGGCCCACAGAAAAGTCTTAAATGACCTTCTTCAGAAGTCTTCACCATGGCTGAGTTTTGAACTTTCAGCAAAACAGTCCCAATAAAGACTTTAATGTAGATAAACTTTCTCTTTCGTATTGCCCTGTTCTACTTGGCCACTGGCTAAAAATCTCAGTACTTCTAAGCTAGACAACCCCTAACTAGTTTTTCACAAAATATGTGAACAAGTCCTCTGGCCTTCAGCTGGGGCTTCACAGAGATGGCTACATTTCTAAGATAAAGAAATTACCAACCGGGCTCCATGGTAACAGCTGGCAGGGGGAAAATAAGAAATGGAAGAAAAAGCTCTCCTCCTCCCAGGTGTCCTTGAAAAGTTAACTTGCCCAGAACAGAAGGAAAAACAGAAACAAATACTGCTTTTTTAAACTTCTGAAGACTGTGAACTTCTGAGCCCCATCCCTTATATGTTGGGTACAAAATTCTGAAACTACCTAAACTTGAGTTTCAGGGGATTAATTGATTACAATAGAAGCAATGCCCTCTGAATCTGGTTTCAACCAAATAGGACTGTTTCCCTCTCTTGAGTGCTATCTTAGGTGCCTTGCTTTGTCAGTGCCTACAACAGCATAATTCTATATACTTAAACATCGTTTATGTTTTCATGAAATGATCAAGATATGTGATAAATTGTGTAATGGTGCAGATGTTTCCCAGAGTGCTCTATCATGACGCAGGTTCATTTGAAGATCAAATAGGGGGGGCATACAACCGGTTCCACTGGGAACATATATCCCTCACTTTAGCCATCCTATTAGGAATAGGAGTTGCTGCACGGGTGGGCAGAGGAACCAGTGGCATTGTCCATGGGACACAAAAGATGACCCAATTAGAAGCAGCAATAGAGCAAAAGTAAGATATTAGAAACCTCCTTCAGGGCTTTGCATGAAACTTTAACCTCTCTCTCTGAAGTTGTTTTACAGAACAGTTGAGGGTTGGACCTCCTCTTCATTAGAGAAGGGGGCCTTTGTGCTGCATTGAGGGAAGAATGTTGTTTTTATGCTGACTATACTGGAGTCGTAATAAAATCTATGAGTAAATTTAAAAGACACCTTGAAGAGCATCAACAAGTGAGAGAGGGCCCAAAAGGGTGGCTTGAGTCTTGGTTCACACAGTCCCCCCGGTTAACTACGTTTTTATCAACCCTGGCCGGTCAAATAATAATCCTCATATTATTGCTAACTATAAAACCCTGTTTGCTCAACCGTGTAATGTCTTTTCTCCAGGCTCAAATTGGAGGAGTTAAACTTATGGTAATACCCCACTAGCAGACATTGAATGTGACACCCTCCAATGATCATTTTTATGATTAAAATTAGCCAGAAGAAGAAGTGGGGAATGAAATATTAATAAAATAGGTACTTGTCACATCTTGTTTTTCTGTATGCTTAACAGAACACTGTTGAAATCTTGAGAAATGTTTGCAAAACTTGTTCCCAGAATGTTCTATCCCCAGCTGCCAAATTGCAGAATGTACTCCCTCTCCCAGTTGCATGCAAACCGCCCAGTCGCCCTGACACATGAATACAATTCCCTCCCTTCTCTCTCCAGGGAAAGTATATAAGCTCTACTTCAGCTATTCTCAGGGCTATCTGCACTATTCAGGTGAGCTCTGAACCCCAGCATTCTGGACACCCAATAAATCCTTTGATGTTGCATGAGATAGCCGGTTGGTAGTCTCCTCCTCTGAAGCTCGCACCACGTTTACTTGGATGATTGAATGTAGAAGAGAACATCCAGTCAAAAAGGGATAGTCTGTAGCATTAGGAAGATAGTCAGTAAGTTTAGGAAGAAGGGTGAGTATAAGATTTGGAACAAAAGTTTCTTAGCAATAGGATTTCGATTAGAGAGTGAATGTAAATGTCAGCACAAGTGAAGAGTCAGTCACAATGATGAAGTGGGGAAAATATGTAGGAAAGCATATATCAATAGAGACATTACAAAATCAGGCAGAGAATAAAGTGTGTGATAGGATTAGACATTTTAAACAGGGTTGAGTTTAAATATATAATCTTAGGAAGAAACAAATATGTAGTCACAAATAGGATTGACATTTGAGAGCATTGGGCAAATTTCAGGTGGATGAATATTTTGAGAATAATCTTGTGAATAGTTGATTATAAATCCACATACATGAACATGAATGAATTTAGGGAGTGAATATAAGACACATATATTTCATATTTTGAAAAATCTGGAGAGTGTATATATATATATATATATATATATATATATATATATACATATATATACATATACATAAAACACACACACAGACAAAAAAAGTAGCAATATATATGTCAATCAAAATTCATTATAAAATATATACCATCCACAGATCTAAAAATATTCATTTTACTGAACATGGATTTATGTATAATGCTGTTCAACTAGCAAGCTCACCCATAGGTTGAATATTCAGTTCCAACAGGGTTTAGTAGGAGTGATCTCTTCTAACAATTTGTATCTGCCAAGTCAGCCACCTCACAAGAATGTACGTGTGGTACCAGATAGGAATCTATATGTGCATATAAGAATACAGAGAAAGGGAGACAGGAATTCACATATTTGTTAACCTTAAAAATACTAGGACAACTATTTCAACAAACAATTGACTAGATTTATAACTCCAACTCTGTATCATGCAAAAGGCAAGTCCATCTATACACCATGCCTACTCTGAACTGCTTGTATTTCTATTCTTTATGGGTTATTTTTCTCCATTATATTAGGATTAGTAGTCAGAGTCTGGTAGGGTATGGGTTAGAGTCAGGTATTCAGTATTTTGAATTGAAAATAGGACACTGAATCCAATGTGTATGCAAATATATGCTACGGAAAAATCTTCCCACTCTCCTCCAGAACAATGCCTTGACATTACCTTCGCCCCAAGTAAGACACAATTAGAGGAGAAGAGTTAGAAAATCTGTGAATACATATCTAGAATGGAAAATGCTCCAGATTTCACATCTTTGGAGGTGGTAGAGGAGTTTCCAAAAGTAAGAGACAGGGTAAACACTCCACAAACATGGAGCTCTGCTGGCCAAAAGACTTTTTGAGAATCTGCCGCTGAGGTTGGGCACTTGAAATATATGTTGTTGTCAGGAGCTTTAGCTTTATTTGTAGTGAAACCATCAAAGCTGGATCTGCATCTATGTGACCTGGAGGAAATGGTTACTTATTTTCAAATAAAAATGAGGCAGCAGTGATGAATTCTCTTTTTGTAGGTAAACTTTGGCCACTGAGGGCTAAGGGTCTTCCCGTGTGGACTGTGAAACCAATGGTCATCCTCCAATTTTCGTGGTGTTTCTTGCTGCTGCACTGGGAGTTTGGTATTTGCTTCATGAAATACAACGAGTTCAAATGGGACACAGTGCTGAAGGGAGTTCTGTCAGGTGTGGTTGGCAGGGTCTCCAGGAGAATGCACCAACCAGGGTTCTATCTCAAGTAGCTTGCCCCCTTGACAATTACAACATGATACTGAACATTGCTCTGAAACCTCTCCATATAAAAATATGCCTTTACATATATGGGTGTGATGGTTGCACCATGTGAGTCACAGCCATTTGGAAGCCAATGGAAGATCCACATGGCCCCACCACAGATGTTTTATCACACATTTGCATAACACAGCTCTAGGCCCACTACTTACCAGGCCCCAACTTACTGGCATCTCTGTTCTACACCATTTTCATGAAACCCAGTCAATCAAGGCCCTGTCTGTTATACTCATGATCATCAACAGGACATCAAAGGTCCTCCAGTGCCAGCTGGTCATCGGAATTTCTAAAATTTCATGGTAATTATCTAGCATTTTTTCACAGATGCATTTGGAGGCAATGTTGGTTTCAATTCATTCAGGAACCATTAAATGGTGAGGAAGCTAATTTCAGGGAAATCTCTGGAGCACTCTCACAGGCAAGTCTACCCAAAGAGTGGCCAAAAAGTCACATGAAGCCAGGCCCATTGAGGTCTACAAAGCGAGGTCCAAGTGTGTTTTGAATCTCAATTATGCCTGCCAAGTCTTTCAGAATAAAATCATGTAATATCCTGGCTGTGATTCCCAGTGTTCTGTGGAAAGCCACTCTGGGCCTTGATCCCAGGTTCCCAATGGCAACTCTCATTCCTGGCCTCCTAAAATCCCCACACAATTCATGTCAATACTTCTCTGAGGTCAGTTCCAGAACTCAGTCTCTAAGGGGGATCACAGCAGAATTCATGCCCAGGTGGACCCAGTCATCTCTTCCAACTGCCACACAAATGACCACAATTATAACCAAAACACTCCTACATGGCCCTCATCTTCTACCATAAAGATACTCATCATAACATCTGGATGGAGGTTTTCATGAGAGGCACATTTCAAGACAGTGTCCAAAATATGCTCCCTTGCCCCTCATTTGCTGAATGACAGGGTGGCTTGGACACCCTTCCTGTGAACCAGGAGTGATCAAATAGGCCTGCCCTTAATACTGCTTCGCTTCTCCAATTTGAGGCTCTCTGACTGTGGGGTCTAGATTCTTTTTGTGAATTGGAGTCATGAGAAAAGCCAAGCCCCTCTGCAGAGATTTGAAGAACTCATTTCACCCTAAGAATCCCTATTCTGACATGATGGATTTCAGAAACCTAACAAAGGAAGGCAATATAATTCATGCACATTGATTGAACGTTTTTCCATTTTGGTTTAGATGCACATATGGGATCTTTCTTTACTTCCATCAGGTGCTGAGAATCTAAGTCACAGCCTAAAACAGGGCAAAGGGCCTGAATCAGACACATCCTTTTCCAATGAAATTAAGCAAAGAGCCAGAGGTGATGCACATTCATTTCCATTTGAAAACTGTTTTCTTCAGGCTTAACAAAGGGGTTGCATGAGACAAAGACCTTCCTGATATTCAGGGCAACAGAACAATAGGTAAGCAAAAGGCCCAAAGCAGGGTATCTCCACTGAGACTTTCCTGGTCACACTGATATCTGAGTTTTCTGAGATGCTGGCCATTCCATTCAGGTATCCAGTACATGGCCATGTCAAAGACCTTGGATTTGGTACATATCTTGGACACATAACCATGAGCGTATTCTAGAGAGTGGCCAGAATTCAGGAAGAAAACAGGGACTTAGGAAGGTATTAGGTGTTGCCCGTGCATAAGGCAAGCCACACTCCATTCATAAATTGGGCAGGATGAATGCTGGGAAGCTTTATACTAGACATGACACATCCATTGCTGCATTCTCTTTTCTCATGTCTACTACCACAGGCACAGTGGGATACACAGACATGGAAACACTCACCTCTTCAAACGACTTACCGGAAACAGTTCACTCCAAAACAAACAAACCGCCATTCCTACCTATTTTCAGAACATGAGAGAAACCACAAACCCACACCCACTCCCAAAAAGGCACCTCCTTCCCCATAGGTGTATGACTAACCAGAGTGTCCTCTGACTGGTGGCCATACTCTGTTCTTCCGAAATGGCCTGTCCTCTCTCAGATCTGTTTTCCTTGGCCAACTCTGTAAAGTTGTAAGGAAAAAGTGGAGAGCCACTACCTGCTTTCTCAGGAAAGCTCCCTATTCAGAGCTCTCCAGGCATTTGGTAATCCTCACTTCAGTAGGTACCAAGAATGACTGACTCTATCTTTGGTAAATCCAAACAAGTGAGCCCACTGGGACTGGGACTGGGACTGCCTCTGGGTGCCTGGCTCCTTGGATACAAAGTTCAGAGAGTTCCATCACCAAGGAAATTAGGTATGTCACATTCTGTGGAACTGAATGAGGTCACTGCCTTGGCAAATGTATATCTTATGATGTGCAAAAACTGAAGAAATAATAATGTACCAGTGTCGAATACAAATGAATGACAAATTACATATCATGTCCCATAGGAGTCTACTTGCATTGATGTTAGACTGGGTCAGTTACTGTAGAATAATTAGGATTTGTATGCACCATTCACTGAAGTTAGTTTTCAGTACTAGGAAACAAATATGTATTTCAGGTGGATGAATATTTCTGATTATAATCTTGTGAAAAGTTGATTATAAATCAACATACATGAACATGAATGAATTTAGAGAGTGTATATTAGACACATATATTTCATATTTTGAAAAATTTGGAGAGTATATCTATATCTATATCTATATCTATATCTATATATACACACACACACACACACAAACACACACACACAACACTCACAGACATTAAAAAGTACCAATATAAATGCCAATCGAATTCATCAGTAAATATATATCATCCACAAATGCAAAAATATTTATTTTACTGAACATGAGTTAATGTATAATGTTGTTCTACTAGGACGCTCTCCCATCGGTTGAATTTTCATTTCCAACAGCATTTAGGAGGAGTGAACTCTTCTCACAATTTGTATCTGCCAAGACATTCACCTCACAAAAATGTGCGTGTGATACCTGGTAGGATTCTATATATGCATATAAATATACATGTGTGAATAGGCTACAGAAAAGGGAAACAAGAATTCACATATTTGTTAAGTTTAAAAACACATGGAGAATATTTCAATTAAAATTTGACTAGATTTATAACTCCTCCCTTATATAATGCAAATGTCAAGTCCAACAATACAACATGTCTCCTCTGAAGTGCTTGTATTTCTATTGTGTTGGGTTAATTTTCTCCATTATATTAGGATGAATAGTCTGAGTCTACTAGGTATGGGTTAGTGTCAGGGATTCAGTATTTCGAATGGAAAATTGGAAAATGAATCCAATGTGTATGTAAATATATGCTGCACAAATATCCTCCTGCTCTCATCCAGAACAATGCCTTGTCATTACCTTCACCCCAAGTAAGACACAATTAGAGGAGAAGAGTTACAAAATCAGTGAATACATATCTGGAATGGAAAATGCTCAGGAGTTCACAACCTTGGAGGTGGTAGAGCAGTTTCCAAAACTAAGGGACAGGGTAAACACTCCACAAACATGTAACTCTGCTGGCCTAAAAATTTTTTGAGAAACTGCCACTGAGTTTTGCACTTGAAATATATGTTGTTTTCAGGAGATTTTGCATCCTTTGTAGTGAGACCATCAAAGCTGGGTCTGAATCTATGTGACCTGGAGGACATGGTTTCTTATTTCCAATGAACTAGATGAAGCAGTGCTGAATCCTCTCTTTGTAGGTAAACTGAGGCCACTGGGGACTAAGTGTCTCCCCGTGTGGACTGTGAAGCCATTTGGTCCTCTTCCACTTTTTGTGGTGTTTTTGCTGCTGCACTGTGAGTTTGGTATTTGTTTCACGAAATACTAGGAGCTAAACTGGGACACAGTGCTGGAGGGAGTTCTGTCACGTGTGGTGGTTCAGGGTCTGCAAGAGAATGCACCAACTAGGCTCCTATCTCTCACAGCTTGCCCCATTGCCCCCTTGTCCATATCAACCTGATTCTTAATTTTCCTCTGAAAACTCTCCATGTAACAAGATGCCTTTACATACAAGGGTCTGCTGGCTGCACCATGTCAGTTACAAGCCATTTGGAATCCAATGGTAGATCCACATGGCCCTACCACGGATGTTTTATCAAACACCTCCCCACCACTGCTCTAGACCCACTACTCAGCAGGATCCAACTTACTGGCATCTCTGTTCTACACCATTTTCATGAAACTCAGTAAGTCAAGGCACTGTCTGGTATAATCATGATCAGCAACAGGACATGCAGTGTTTCTCCAGTGCCACCTGGTCATAGGAATTTCAAAAATTTAATGGTATTTATCTAGCCACTTTTCAAGCATGAAGTTGGAGGCACTGTGGATTTCAGTTCATTCAGAAAACATTAAATGGTGAGGAAGCTCATTTCAATAAAATCTCTGGAGAACTCTCACAGGCACGGCTTCCCAAAGAGTGGACAAACGTTCACATTAGGCCAGGCCCATTGAGGTCTACAATGTGAGGTCCATGTGTGTTTTGACTCTCAACTATGGCTGCCATTTCTTTTTTTTTTTTTTTTTTTTTTTTTTTTTTTTTTTTTTAATTGATTTTTATTGTAGGTTGTTCAAAACATTACATAGTTTTTGATATATCATAATTCACACTTTGATTCAAGTGGGATATGAACTCCCATTTTTACCCCATATACAGATTGCAGAATCACATCAGTTGCACATTGATTTACATATTGCCATTCTGGAGTCTGTTGTATTCTGTTGCCTTTCCCATCCTCCGCTATCCCCCCTCCCCCCTCCCCTCCCCTCTTCTTTCTCTACCCCCTCTACTGTAATTCATTTCTCCCCCTTATATTTTCCCTCCTTTCCCCTCACTTCCTCTTGTATGTAATTTTGTATAGCCCTGAGGGTCTCCTTCCATTTACATGCAATTTCCCTTCTCTCTCCCTTTCCCTCCCACCTCTCATCCCTGTTTAATGTTAATCTTCTTCTCATGCTCTTCTTCCCTACTCTGTTCTTAGTAACTCTCCTTATATCAAAGAAGACATTTGGCATTTGTTTTTAAGGGATTGGCTAGCTTCACTTAGCATAATCTGCTCTAATGCCATCCATTTCCCTCCAAATTCTATGATTTTGTCATTTCTTAATGCAGAGTAATACTCCATTGTGTATAAATGCCACATTTTTTTTAAGAATAAAATCATGTGATATCCTTGCTGAGATTCCCAGGCCTCTGTGGAAATCCACCCGGGGCCTAGGTCTCAGTTTCCAAGAGCGACTTTCATGCGTGGCCTCTTAAAATCCCAACAAAATTCATGGCAATGCTTCTCTGAGTTCACTTCCAAAATCCAGTCTCTAAGGGGAATCACACCAGAGTTCAAGCCCACGTGTACCCAGTCATTTTTTCCAATGCCACACAAATGACCAAAATCAAAACCAATACACTCCCACATGGCCCTCATCTTATTCCATATAGTCAATCATCTTAACCTCTGGCTGGAGGTTTCCATGAGGGGCGCAGCCCAAGACAGTGTCCAAAATCAGCTCCTTTGCCCCTCATTTGCCTAAAGTCAGGGTAGCCTGGACACCGTTTCTGTGAACCAGGAGTGAACAAATAAGCCTGCCTTTAATACTTCTTTGTTTCTCCAATTTCAGGCCTACTGATTTTAGGTATCAATTCTTTAGGTGATTTAGAGTCATGTGAAAACACAAGCACCTCTGCAGGGCTTTGAAGAACTCATTTGACCCAAAGAATCCCTATTCTCATTTGATGGAGTGCAGGAACCTAACAGAGGAAGGCAAGAGACTTCATCCACAATGAATGATATTTTTTGCCATTTTGGTTTTGGAAGCTCACATGGGATCATTCTTAAAATCTATCAGGTGCTGAGAATCTAAGTCACAGCCACACACAGGTCCAAAGGCTGATAAAGACACATCTCTTTCCAAAGCAATTAAGCAAAGAGCCACAGGTGAGGCCCATTCATTTCCATTTGAAAACTGTTTTCTTCAGGGTTCACAAAGGGGTGGCATGAGGCAAAGACCTTCCTGACATTCAGTGCAACACAACAATAAGTAAGCAAAAGGCCCAAAGCAGGGTTTCTGCACTGAGACTTTTCTGGTCACACTGATATCTGAGTTTTCTGAGATGCTCGCCATTCTCTTCAGCTATCCAGTACATGGTCATGTCACAGAGCTTGGCAGTGGTACATATTTTGGACACAAATCCATGAGCCTATTCTGGAGAGTGGCCAGAATTCAGGAAGAAAACTACAACTTAGAAAGATAGCAGGTGTTGCACATCGATAAGACAAGCTGCAGTCCATTCATATATTGGGCAGGATGAATTATGGGAAGATTTATACTAGACAGGACACATCCATTAATGCATTCTCTTTTGTAATGTCTACAACAACAGACACAGTGGGATACACAGAAACAGAAACACTCGCCGTGTCAAATGACTTACTAGAAACTGTCCACTCCAAACCAAACAAACCGCCTATCCTATCTATTCTCAGAACATGAGACAAAACAACAAACCCACACCCACTCCCACAAAGGCACCTCCTTGCCCCAAGTAGGTCTGTGACTATCCGGAGTGTCCTCTGACTGGTGGGCCATACTATGTTCCCCCGAAATGGCCTGTCTTCTCTCAGACATTCTTTCCTTGACCAACTCTGTGAAGATGTCAGGAAAAAGTGGTTAGCCACTACCTGTTTTCTCAGGAAAGGTCCATCTTCAGAGCTCTCCTGGCATTTGGCCATCCTCACATCATTAGGTACCAAGAAAACTGACTCTGTCCTTGGTAAATCCAAACAAGTGAGCCCACTGGGACTGGGACTGGGACTGCCTCTGGGTGCCTGGCTTCTTGGATACCAAGTTCAGAGAGTTCCATCACCAAGGAAATGAGGTATGTCACATTCTTTGGAACTGAATGAGGTCACTGCCTTGGCAACCACTTTGTCCTAACAGTTGCTTCCAAGGGTAACATAAGATGGAGGTTGCCCCTACTTCCTGTGACACTTTCATAAGGTAGAATGTATATCAACCATTGGCACCCGGGAACAGCTCTCCACTCAGGCCTGGTTAGGTCCATCTTCTCTACAATAAGAAGAGAGAGATTCAGATTAAGACACATCCCTTCATCCTGACCAGGTTGTTTGCCATGGAAGATGACTTTTGCTCTCTCAGGTGCTTCATACCTGCCTACAACTTCTCCAGGTATCATTTGTGCATGGACATTTGAGGTTCTCATCAGGTGGAAGGTCCCCAACTTTCCTGTATTGTAAGAACCACTCTGACAGCTCTTTTGCCCATTTTGGTTTGGGATGCACACATGGGATTTTTCTTTAGACCCATCATGTGCTGTGAATCTAAGCCACAGCCTCACATACGGCTGAGAGGCTGATTCAGAAACATCCATTTCCAAAGCAATTAAGCAAAGAGGCACAGGTAATGACCATTCTTTTCCATTTGAAAACTATTTTCTGCAGGCTTCACAAAGTGTGGCGTGAGGCAAAGACCTTCCTGACTTTCAGGGCAACAGAATAGGTAAGCAAAAGGCCCAAAGCAGGGTTTCTCCACTGAGACTTTCTTGGGCATACTGATATATGAGTTTTCTGAGATACTCGCCATTCCCTTCAGCTATCCAGTACATGGCCATGTCACAGAGATGGAGGTGGTACATATCTTGGACACAAAATCATGAGCGTATTCTGGAGAGTGTCCAGAATTCAGGAAGAAAACAGGAATTTAGAAAGATGGCAGGAGTTGCCCATCCATACGGCAACCTGCAGTCCATTCATTAATTGCACAGGATGAATGCTTTGAAGCTTTCTTGTAGACAGGACACATCCATTGATGCATTCTCTTTTCTAATGTCTACAATCACGGACACAGTATGATATATAGACACAGAAACACTCACCTTGTCAAAGGACTTACTAGACACAGTCCACTCCAAAACAAACAAACCAGCTTTCCTAACTATTCTCAGAACATGAGACAAAACCACAAACTCACACTCACACCCAAAAAGTCACCTCCTTTCCCCAAGTAGGTCTGTGACTATCCGGAGTGTCCTCTGACTTGTGGGCCATACTATGTTCCCCCAAAATGGCGTGTCCTGTCTCCAATCTGTTCTCTTTGGCCAACTCTGTGAAGTTGTCAGGAGCCCATGGTGAGAAACTACCTGCTTTCTCTGGAAAGGCCAGTCTTCATAGTTTCCAGGCATTTGGCTGTCCTCACATCAGTAGGTACAAAGAAAGAGTAACTCTGTCTTGTTAAATCCAAACAAGTTAGCCCACTGGGACATGAAGTGGGTTTGACTCTGTGTGCCTGGTTTCCTGGATCCCAAGATCACAGACTTTCATTACCAAAACTGTAAGGTGATGTCACTTTCTTCAAGATCTGAATGAAGTCACTGCCTTGGAAACCACTTTGTTTTAACAGTTGCTTACATGGTTCCCAAAAGATGGAGGCTGCCTCTACTTGCTGTGACTCATTCATGTGTTAGAATGGTATATCAACCATAGGCACCGGGGAACAGCTCTCCACACAGTCATGGTTTGGTCCATCTTCTCTACATTAGGAAGAGAGAGGCTAATTCAGACACATCCCATCAACCTGACCAGGTTGTTTGCCATGGAAGATGACTTTTGCTCTCTCATGTCCTTCATAGATGCCTACATCTTCTCCAAGGATCATTTCAGCATGGACCTTTTAGGTTTTCAGCAGCTGGAAGATCGCCTATATTCCTGTATTGTAAGACCAACTCTGTCCCTGCTCTTCTGTAAAATTAGATTGAGGGAAAAGTGTATGGTTAGGGTTAATAACATGTTCAATTTGGGTTAGGAATCATTCTCTGGAATGAATATTTGTATTAGGAACCTGCGATATTTATAAGAATATATAGGTGAAATATAAGTATGAAAACAGAAATCTAGGTAAGTTTTGAAGCCCAGAAGGGCATTGGGCCCTTGATTGGGATACTTAGCATTGATTTATGTCCTGCACAGTTGTCTCAGTTAAATCAATATACTATGGCATAGGACCTTCTAATTTGGATGATTGAATGTGGAAGAGAACATCCAGTCAAAAAGGGATATTCGGTAGGATTAGGAAAATAGTCGGTGGGTTTAGATAAAAGAGTGAGTATAGGATTTGGACCAAAAGTTCTTTAGCAATAGGGTTTCAGGTAGAGAGTGAATGTAAATGTCAGCACATGTGAAGAGTCAGTCACAATGATGAACTGGGTAAAATATGTAGGAAAGCAATATTTTGAAGACGTATAAATTAATTGGGGGTACAAATAGGTGTACCTTGTGCCTATGAATATAGAGATAATGCATGAATAGACCATACTGTGAATAAATAATATAACTGGTTCGAACTTTAAATAATGGATTGAATTGATTTCTGAAAATATAGAGGAAACCTAATATTGATATACAATCATCCATTCCAAACAGTTATGCATCTAATGGTGATATTAGATTTATGGTTTATCATGAAAAGTGTGTGAGTTTTGCTTCAAAACTGATTATGAAATTAAAAAAAAATGTGTTTGCAGAGAAGTCTCATGAAAAGACCAGTCAAGAAACCGGGAGGAATACATGTGTTCTGAAGCAGGAAATGATTAAAAGTGAAAAAATACCTATAAAGTTGTGAACTTGTGGATGAAATATATATCCTATGATGTGCAAAAACTGCAGAAATATTAATGTAGCAGTGTGGAATATAAATGAACTTCAAAATACACATCATGTCCCATAGGAATCTACTTGCATTGATGTTAAACTGGGTCAGATACTGTAGAATTATTAGGATTTGTATGCACCATTCACAGAAGTGAGTTGTCAGTACAAGGAAACAAATATGTATTTCAGGTGGATGAATATTTCCAATAATAATCTTGAGAAAAGTTGATTATATTTCCTCATGCATGAACATGAATGAATGTATGAATGTAGAGAGTGTATATAAGACACATATATTTCATGTTTTGATAAATCAGGAGAGTATATATATATATATATATATATATATATATATATATATACCAAAAAAACACACAGAGAAACATAAAAAAGTAGCAATATATGCCAAATGAAATTTATAATGAAATATATAACATCTACTGATGCAAAAATATATACTTTACTGAACATGAAATTATGTATAATGTTGTTGTACTAGGAAGCTCACCCATAGGTTGAATTTTTAGTTCCAACAGCGTTTAAGAGGGGTAGTCTCTTCACACAATTTATATCTGCCGAGTCAGCAACCTCACAAAAATGTACGTGTGATACCAGGTAGGATTCTATATGTACATATAAAAATACATGTGCTGTATAGGCTAGAGAGAAAGGGAGGCAGGGATTCACATATTTGTTAATTTTAAAAACACATGAAAAACTATTCCAAATAAAAATTCACTAGATTTATAACACCTACCATTTATTATGCAAAAGAAAAGTTCAAAAATACACCATGCCTCCTCTGACCTGCTTGTATTTCTGTTCTATTTGGGTTATTTTTCTCCATCATATTAGGATTAGTAGTCAGAGTCTAGTAGGGTATGTGTTAGTGTCAGGGATTCAGTATTTTGAATGGAAAAAAGGAAAAAGAATCCAATGTCTATCAAATATGTGCTACACAAAATATTTTCCCTCTCTCATCCAGAACAATGCCTTGACATTACCTTCACCCCAAGTAAGACACAATTAGTGGAGAAGAGTTATAAAATCTGTGAATATATAACTGGAATGCAAAATGCTCAGGAGTTCACAACCTTGGATGTGGTAGAGAAGTTTCCATAAGTAAGTGACAGGTTAAAAACTCCACAAACATGGAGCTCTGCTGGCCTAAAGGACTTCTTGATAAACTGCCTCTGAGGTTGGGCACTTGAAATATATGTTGTTTTCAGGAGCTTTAGCTTCCTTTGTCGTGAGACCATCAAAGCTGGGTCTGATTCTATGTGACCTGGAGGACATGGTTTCTTATTTTCTAATGAACATGAGGCAGCAGTGGTGAATTCTCTCTTTTAAGTAAAATGTGACCAGTGCGTGCTAAGTCTCTCCCCATCTGGGCTGTGAAGCCATTTGGTCATCCTCCACTTTTTCATGGTTTTTCTTTCTCCTGCATTGGTAGTTTGGTATTTGCTTCACGAAATACAAGGAGTTCAAAAGGGACACAGTGCTGGATGGAGTTCTGCCACATGTGGTGGGTCAGGGTCTGCAGGAGAATGCACCAACCAGGCTTCTATCCCACATAGCTTTTTCCCTTGTCTATTGCAACCTGATTCTTAACATTGCCATGAAACCTCTCCATATAACAAGACGCCCTTACATATTAGTGTCTGCTGGCCTCACCATGTCTGTCACAAGCCATTTGGAAGCCAATGGCAAATCCATATGGCCACATCAGAGATGTATTATGACACACATACACACCACTGCTCTAGGCACACTACTCAGCAGGCACCAACATACTGGCATGTCTGTTCTAGATCATTTTCATGAAACACAGTCAATCAAGGCACTGTCTAGTATACTCATGATAAACAACAGGACATCCAAAGGTTCTCCAGAGACATGTTGTATAGTTGGACTTGACATTTCCAATATATAAGGTAGGAGTTATAAATCTAGTCAAATTTTAATTGAAATATTCCCATGTGTTTTTAAACTTAACAAATATGTGAATTCTTGTTTCCCTTTTCTGTAGCCGATTCACACATGTATATTTATATGCATATATAGAATCCTACCAGGTATCACACGTACATTTTTGTGAGATGGCTGTCTTGGCAGATACAAATTGTGAGAAGAGTTCACTCCTCCTAAATGCTGTTGGAAATGAAAATTCAACCAATAGGAGAGAGTCCTAGTAGAACAACATTATACATTAACTCATGTTCAGTAAAATAAATATTTTTGCATTTGTGGATGATACATATTTACTGATGAATTTGGATTGGCATTTATATTGGTACTTTTTAATGTCTGTGAGTGTTGTGTGTGTGTGTGTGTGTGTGTGTGTGTGTGTGTGTATATATATATATAGATATATATATAGATATAGATATACTCTGCAAATTTTTCAAAATATGAAATATATGTGTCTAATATACACACTCTAAATTCATTCATGTTCATGTATGTGGATTTATAATCAACTTTTCACAAGATGATAATCAGAAATATTCATCCACCTGAAATACATATTTGTTTCCTAGTACTGAAAACTAACTTCAGTGAATGGTGCATACAAATCCTAATTATTCTACAGTAACTGACCCAGTCTAACATCAATGCAAGTAGACTCCTATGGGACATGATATGTAATGTGTCATTCATTTGTATTCGACACTGGTACATTATTGTTTCTTCAGTTTTTGCACATCACAGGATATACATTTCATCCACAAGTTCACAAATTAATAAGCATTTGTTTCAACTTTCACCACTTCTTGCTTCAGAACACATGTATTGTCAGGGTATCTTGACTGGTCTTTTCATGAGACTTCTTTCCAAACACATTATTTTGAATTTCCATAATCATTTTGAAGCAAACGTCACACACTCTTCATGATAAACCAAAACACAAATATTTCCATTACATATATACCTGGTTGGAATGAATGATTGTATATCAATATACGATTTCCTTTAATTTTTCAGATATCAGTTCAGTTCATTATTTAAAGTTCAAAAAAGTTATATTATTTATTCACAGTATGGTCTATTCATGCTTTTTCTCTATATTCCTAGAAACAGGGTACACCTCTTTGTAACCCCGATTCTCATTTTACATCTTCAATTTATTGCTCCCAGAAATGGTGAAAGAAATACTCATGTCACCTCATTATCACAGTAATATTCTGGACAAAAAATGGAAAGGTCACACTTATGATTGTACCAAAGCCTAAATGGAAAGTGAACATGGATTTCTAAAAACATCCATGTCCAGGTTGCCTAATGCTGTCAATTGTCAATCCTATTGGTGACTACATATTTGTTTTTTTCCTAATTTATATATTCAAACTCAACCCTGTTGAAAATGTCTAATTCTATCACTCACTTTATACTTTGCCTGATTTCCTGATATTTCTATTGATATCTGCTTTTCTACATATTTTCCCCAGTTCAACATAGTGACTGACTCTTCATATGTGCTGACATTTACATTCACTCAACAACCGAAAGTCTATTGCTAAAGAACTTTTGGTCCAAATTCTATACTCACTCTTCTTCCTAAACCTACCGACTATCTTCCTAATCCTATTGAATATCCCTTTTTGACTGGATGTTCTCTCTAAATTCAATCATCCAATGTACAAGGTCCTATGCCATTGTATATCGAATTATCTGAGGCATCTTTGCAGAACATCATTCAAAGCTAAGTATCCCAATCAAGGGCAAAACCCTTCTGGGCTTCAAATCATACCTAGATTTCTGTTTTCCTACTTATATTTCACCTCTATATTCTTGTAAATATTGCAGGTTCCCAATACCATTATTCATCACACAGAATCACTCGTAACCCAAATCAAACCTGTTTTTAACCCCAAGTATACACTGTTCCCTCAATCATTTTACAGAAGAGCAGGGACAGAGTGGTTCTTACAATACAGGAAAGTTGGGGACCTTCCACCTGATGAGAAGCTCAAATGTCCATGCACAAATGATACCTGGAGAAGTTCTAGGCAGGTATGAAGCACCTGAGAGAGCAAAAGTCATCTTCCATGGCAAACAACCTGGTCAGGATGAAGGGATGTGTCTGAATCTGCCTCTCTCTCTTCTTATTGTACAGAAGATGGACCAAACCAGGGCTGAGTGGAGAGCTGTTCCCGGGTGCCAATGGTGATATACATTCTACCTTATGAAAGTGTCACAGGAAGTAGGGGCAAACTCCATCTTATGTTACCCTTGGAAGCAACTGTTAGGACAAAGTGGTTGCCAAGGCAGTGACCTCATTCAGTTCCAAAGAATGTGACATACCTCATTTCCTTGGTGATGGAACTCTCTGAACTTGGTATCCAAGAAGCCAGGCACCCAGAGGCAGTCCCAGTCCCAGTCACAGTGGGCTCACTTGTTTGGATTTACCAAGGACAGAGTCAGTTTTCTTGGTACCTAATGATGTGAGGATGGCCAAATGCCAGGAGAGCTCTGAAGATGGACCTTTCCTGAGAAAACAGGTAGTGGCTAACCACTTTTTCCTGACATCTTCACAGAGTTGGTCAAGGAAACAAGATCTGAGAGAAGACAGGCCATTTCGGGGGAACATAGTATGGCCCACCAGTCAGAGGACAGTCCGGATAGTCACAGACCTACTTGGGGGAAGGAGGTGCCTTTGTGGGAGTGGGTGTGGGTTTGTTGTTTTGTCTCATGTTCTGAGAATAGATAGAAAAGGCGGTTTGTTTGGTTTGGAGTGGACAGTTTCTAGTAAGTCATTTGACACGGCGAGTGTTTCTCTTTCTGAGTATAGCACTGTGTCCGTTGTTGTAGACATTAGAAAAGAGAATGCATTAATGGATGTGTCCTGTCTAGTATAAATCTTCCCATGTCCAATATATGAATGGACTGCAGCTTGTCTTATCGATGTGCAACACCTGCTATCTTTCTAAGTTGTAGTTTTCTTCCTGAATTCTGGCCACTCTCCAGAATAGGCTCATGGATTTGTGTCCAAAATATGTACCACCTCCAAGCTCTGTGACATGGCCATGTACTGGATAGCTGAAGAGAATGGCGAGCATCTCAGAAAACTCAGATATCAGTGTGACCAGGAAAGTCTCAGTGCAGAAACCCTGCTTTGGGCCTTTTGCTTACTTATTGTTGTGTTGCACTGAATGTCAGGAAGGTCTTTGCCTCAGGCCACCCCTTTGTGAAGCCTGAAGAAAACAGTTTTCAAATGGAAATAAATGGGCCTCACCTGTGGCTCTTTGCTTAATTGCTTTGGAAAGGGATGTGTCTTTATCAGACTCTTGGGCCTGTGTGTGGCTGTGACTTAGATTCTCAGCACCTGATGGATCTTAAGAATGATCCCATGTGAGCTTCCAAAACCAAAATGGCAAAAAATTTCATTCATTGTGGATGAAGTCTCTTGCCTTCCTCTGTTAGGTTCCTGCACTCCATCAAATGACAATAGGGATTCTTTGGGTCAAATGAGTTCTTCAAAGCCCTGCAGAGGTGCTTGTGTTTTCGCATGACTCTAAATCACCTAAAGAATCGATACCTAAAATCAGTAGGCCTCAAATTGGAGAAACACAGAAGTATTAACCGCAGGCTTATTTGTTCACTCCTGGTTCACAGAAACGGTGTCCAGGCTACCCTGACTTTAGACAAATGAGGGGCAAACGAGCTGATTTTGGACACTGTCTTGGGCTGCGCCCCTCATGGAAACCTCCAGCCAGAGGATAAGATGATTGACTATATGGAATAAGATGAGGGCCATGTGGGAGTGTTTTGGTTTTAATTTTGGTCATTTGTGTGGCATTGGAAAAAATGACTGGGTCCACGTGGGCTTGAACTCTGGTGTGATTCCCCTTAGAGACTGGGTTTTGGAACTGAGCTCAGAGAAGCATTGCCATGAATTTTGTTGGGATTTTAAGAGGCCACGCATGAAAGTCGCTCTTGGAAACTGAGACCTAGGCCCCGGGTGGATTTCCACAGAGGCCTGGGAATCTCAGCAAGGACATCACATGATTTTATTCTTAAAGAAATGGCAGCCATAGTTGAGAGTCAAAACACACATGGACCTCACATTGTAGACCTCAATGGGCCTGGCCTAATGTGACCTTTTGTCCACTCTTTGGGAAGCCATGCCTGTGAGAGTTCTCCAGAGATTTCATTGAAATGAGCTTCCTCACCATTTAATGTTTGCTGAATGAACTGAAACCCACAGTGCCTCCAACTTCATGCTTGAAAAATGGCTAGATAAATACCATGAAATTTTTGAAATTCCTATGACCAGGTGGCACTGGAGAAACATTGGATGTCCTGTTGCTGATCATGAGTATACCAGACAGTGCCTTGATTTACTGAGTTTCATGAAAATGGTGTAGAACAGAGATGCCAGAAATTTGGAGCCTGCTGAGTAGTGGGTCTAGAGCAGTGGTGGGGAGGTGTTTGATAAAACATCCGTGGTAGGGCCATGTGGATCTACCATTGGATTCCAAATGGCTTGTAACTGACATGGTGCAGCCAACAGACCCTTATATGTAAAGGCATCTTGTTATATGGAGAGTTTTCAGAGGAAAATTAAGAATCAGGTTGATATGGACAAGGGGGCAATGGGGCAAGCTGTGAGAGATAGGAGCCTAGTTGGTGCATTCTCTTGCAGACCCTGACCCACCACACGTGACAGAACTCCCTCCAGCACTGTGTCCCAGTTTAGCTCCTAGTATTTCGTGAAACAAATACCAAACTCACAGTGCAGCAGCAAAAACACCACAAAAAGTGGAAGAGGACCAAATGGCTTCACAGTCCACACGGGGAGACACTTAGTCCCCAGTGGCCTCAGTTTACCTACAAAGAGAGGATTCAGCACTGCTTCATCTTGTTCATTGGAAAATAAGAAACCATGTCCTCCAGGTCACATAGATGCAGACCCAGCTTTGATGTTCTCACTACAGAGGAAGCCAAATCTCCTGAAAACAACATATATTTCAAGTGTGGAAGCTCAGAGGCAGTTTCTCAAAAAGTTTTTAGGCCAGCAGAGCTCCATGTTTGTGGAGTGTTTACCCTGTCCCTTAGTTTTGGAAACTCCTCTACCACCTCCAAGGTTGTGAACTCCTGAGCATTTTCCATTCCAGATATGTATTCACTGATTTTGTAACTCTTCTCCTCTAATTGTGTCTTACTTGGGGTGAAGGTAATGTCAAGGCATTGTTCTGGATGAGAGCGGGAGGATATTTGTGCAGCATATATTTACATACACATTGGATTCAATTTCCAATTTTCCATTCGAAATACTGAATCCCTGACACTAACCCATACCTAGTAGACTCAGACTATTCATCCTAATATAATGGAGAAAATTAACCCAACACATTAGAAATACAAGTACTTCAGAGGAGACATGTTGTATAGTTGGACTTGACATTTGCATTATATAAGGTAGGAGTTATAAATCTAGTCAAATTTTAATTGAAATATTCTCCTTGTGTTTTTAAACTTAACAAATATGTGAATTCTTGTTTTCCTTTTCTGTAGCATATTCACACATGTATATTTATATGCATATATAGAATCCTACCAGGTATCACACATACATTTTTGTGAGGTGGCTGTCTTGGCAGATACAAATTGTGAGAAGAGTTCACTCCTCCTAAATGCTGTTGGAAATGAAAATTCAACCTATAGGAGAGCGTCCTAGAAGAACAACATTATACATTAACTCATGTTCAGTAAAATAAATATTTTTGCATTTGTGGATGATACATATTTACAGATGAATTTCGATTGGCATTTATATTGGTATTTTTAATGTCTGTGAGTGTTTGTGTTTGTGTGCGTGTGTGTGTGTGTGTGTATAGATATAGATATAGATATAGATATACTCTCCAAATTTTTCAAAATATGAAATATATGTGTCTAATATACACTCTCTAAATTCATTCATGTTCATGTATGTGGATTTATAATCCACTTTTCACAAGATAATAATCAGAAATATTCATCCACCTGAAATACATATTTGTTTCCTAGTACTGAAAACTAACTTCAGTGAATGGTGCATACAAATCCTAATTATTCTACAGTAACTGACCCAGTCTAACATCAATGCAAGTAGACTCCTATGGGACATGATCTGTAATTTGTCATTCATTTGTATTCGACACTGGTACATTATTGTTTCTTCAGTTTTTGCACATCACAGGATATACATTTCATCCACAAGTTCACAAATTAATAAGCATTTGTTTCAACTTTCACCACTTCTTGCTTCAGAACACATGTATTGTCAGGGTTTCTTGACTGGTCTTTTCATGAGACTTCTTTCCAAACACATTATTTTGAATTTCCATAATCATTTTGAAGCAAAACCCACACACTCTTCATGATAAACCTAAACACAAATATTTCCATTACATATATACCTGGTTGGAATGAATGATTGTATATCAATATACGATTTCCTGTAATTTTTCAGATATCAGTTCAATTCATTATTTAAAGTTCAAAAAAGTTATATTATTTATTCACAGTATGGTCTATTCATGCTTTTTCTCTATGTTCCTAGAAACAGGGTACACCTCTTTGTACCCCTGATTCTCATTTTACATCTTCAATATATTACTCCCAGAAATGGTGAAAGAAATACTCATGTCACCTCATTATCACAGTAATATTCTGGACAAAAAATGGAAAGGTCACACTTATGATTGTACCAAAGCCTAAATGGAAAGTGAACATGGATTTCTAAAAAAATCTATGTCCAGGTTGCCTAATGCTGTCAATTTTCAATCCTATTAGTGACTACATATTTGTTTTTTTCCTAATTTATATATTCAAACTCAACCCTGTTGAAAATGTCTAATTCTATCACTCACTTTATACTTTGCCTGATTTCATAATGTTTCTATTGATATCTGCTTTTCTACATATTTTCCCCAGTTCAACATAGTGACTGACTCTTCATATGTGCTGACATTTACATTCACTCAACAACCGAAAGTCTATTGCTAACGAACATTTGGTCCAAATCCTATACTCACTCTTCTTCCTAAACCTACAGACTATCTTCCTAATCCTACTGAATATCCCTTTTTGACTGGATGTTCTCTTCTAAATTCAATCATCCAATGTACAAGGTCCTATGCCATTGTATATCGAAATATCTGAGGCATCTTTGCAGAACATCATTCAAAGCTAAGTATCCCAATCAAGGGCAAAACCCTTCTGGGCTTCAAATCATACCTAGATTTCTGTTTTCCTACTTATATTTCACCTCTATATTCTTGTAAATATTGTAGGTTCCCAATACCATTATTCATCACACAGAATCACTCGTAACCCAAATCAAACCTGTTTTTAACCCCAAGTATACACTGTTCCCTCAATCATTTTACAGAAGAGCAGGGACAGAGTGGTTCTTACAATACAGGAAAGTTGGGGACCTTCCACCTGATGAGAACCTCAAATGTCCATGCACAAATGATACCTGGAGAAGTTCTAGGGAGGTATGAAGCACCTGAGAGAGCAAAAGTCATCTTCCATGGCAAACAACCTGGTCAGGATGAAGGGATGTGTCTGAATCTGAATCTCTCTCTTCTTATTGTAGAGAAGATGGACCAAACCAGGCCTGAGTGGAGAGCTGTTCCCGGGTGCCAATGGTGATATACATTCTACCTTATGAAAGTGTCACAGGAAGCGGGGGCAACCTCCATTTTATGTTACCCTTTGAAGCTACTGTTAGGACAAAGTGGTTGCCAAGGCAGTGACCTCATTCAGTTCCAAAGAATGTGACATACCTCATTTCCTTGGTGATGGAACTCTCTGAACTTGGTATCCAAGAAGCCAGGCACCCAGAGGCAGTCGCAGTCCCAGTCCCAGTGGGCTCACTTGTTTGGATTTACCAAGGACAGAGTCAGTTTTCTTGGTACCTAATGATGTGAGGATGGCCAAATGCCAGGAGAGCTCTGAAGATGGACTTTTCCTGAGAAAACAGGTAGTGGCTAACCACTTTTTCCTGACATCTTCAGAGAGTTGGTCAAGGAAACAAGATCTGAGAGAAGACAGGCCATTTCGGGGGAACATAGTATGGCCCACCAGTCAGAGGACACTCCGGATAGTCACAGACCTACTTGGGGGAAGGAGGTGCCTTTGTGGGAGTGTGTGTGGGTTTGTTGTTTTGTCTCATGTTCTGAGAATAGATAGGAAAGGCGGTTTGTTTGGTTTGGATTGGACAGTTTCTAGTAAGTCATTTGACACGGCGAGTGTTTCTGTTTCTGTGTATCCCACTGTGTCCGTTGTTGTAGACATTAGAAAAGAGAATGCATTAATGGATGTGTCCTGTCTAGTATAAATCATACCAAAATTCATCTTGCCCAATATATGAATGGACTGCAGCTTGTCTTATCGATGTGCAACACCTGCTATCTTTCTAAGTTGTTGTTTTCTTCCTGAATTCTGGCCACTCTCCAGAATAGGCTCATGGATTTGTGTCCAAAATATGTACCACCTCCAAGCTCTGTGACATGGCCATGTACTGGATAGCTGAAGAGAATGGCGAGCATCTCAGAAAACTCAGATATCAGTGTGACAAGGAAAGTCTCAGTGCAGAAACCCTGCTTTGGGCCTTTTGCTTACTTATTGTTGTGTTGCACTGAATGTCAGGAAGGTCTTTGCCTCAGGCCACCCCTTTGTGAAGCCTGAAGAAAACAGTTTTCAAATGGAAATGAATGGGCCTCACCTGTGGCTCTTTGCTTAATTGCTTTGGAAAGGGATGTGTCTTTATCAGCCTCTTGGGCCTGTGTGTGGCTGTGACTTAGATTCTCAGCACCTGATGGATCTTAAGAATGATCCCATGTGAGCTTCCAAAACCAAAATGGCAAAAAATTTCATTCATTGTGGATGAAGTCTCTTGCCTTCCTCTGTTAGGTTCCTGCACTCCATCAAATGACAATAGGGATTCTTTGGGTCAAATGAGTTCTTCAAAGCCCTGCAGAGGTGCTTGTGTTTTCGCATGACTCTAAATCACCTAAAGAATCAATACCTAAAATCAGTAGGCCTCAAATTGGAGAAACACAGAAGTATTAACGGCAGGCTTATTTGTTCACTCCTGGTTCACAGAAACGGTGTCCAGGCTACCCTGACTTTAGACAAATGAGGGGCAAACGAGCTGATTTTGGACACTGTCTTGGGCTGCGCCCCTCATGGAAACCTCCAGCCAGAGGTTAAGATGATTGACTATATGAAATAAGATGAGGGCCATGTGGGAGTGTTTTGGTTTTAATTTTGGTCATTTGTGTGGCATTGGAAAAAATGACTGGGTCCACGTGGGCTTGAACTCTGGTGTGATTCCCCTTAGAGACTGGGTTTTGGAACTGAACTCAGAGAAGCATTGCCATGAATTTTGTTGGGATTTTAAGAGGCCATGCATGAAAGTCGCTCTTGGAAACTGAGACCTAGGCCCCGGGTGCATTTCCACAGAGGCCTGGGACTCTCAGCAAGGATATCACATGATTTTATTCTTAAAGAAATGGCAGCCATAGTTGAGAGTCAAAACACACATGGACCTCACATTGTAGACCTCAATGGGCCTGGCCTAATGTGACCTTTTGTCCACTCTTTGGGAAGCCATGCCTGTGAGAGTTCTCCAGAGATTTCATTGAAATGAGCTTCCTCACCATTTAATGTTTGCTGAATGAACTGAAACCCACAGTGCCTCCAACTTCATGCTTGAAAAATGGCTAGATAAATACCATGAAATTTTTGAAATTCCTATGACCAGGTGGCACTGGAGAAACATTGGATGTCCTGTTGCTGATCATGAGTATACCAGACAGTGCCTTGATTTACTGAGTTTCATGAAAATGGTGTAGAACAGAGATGCCAGAAATTTGGAGCCTGCTGAGGAGTGGGTCTAGAGCAGTGGTGGGGAGGTGTTTGATAAAACATCCGTGGTAGGGCCATGTGGATCTACCATTGGATTCCAAATGGCTTGTAACTGACATGGTGCAGCCAACAGACCCTTATATGTAAAGGCATCTTGTTATATGGAGACTTTTCAGAGGAAAATTAAGAATCAGGTTGATATGGACAAGGGGGCAATGGGGCAAGCTGTGAGAGATAGGAGCCTAGTTGGTGCATTCTCTTGCAGACCCTGACCCACCACACGTGACAGAACTCCCTCCAGCACTGTGTCCCAGTTTAGCTCCTAGTATTTCATGAAACAAATACCAAACTCACAGTGCAGCAGCAAAAACACCACAAAAAGTGGAAGGGGACCAAATGGCTTCACAGTCCACACGGGGAGACACTTAGTCCCCAGTGGCCTCAGTTTACCTACAAAGAGAGGATTCAGCACTGCTTCATCTGGTTCATTGGAAAATAAGAAACCATGTCCTCCAGGTCACATAGATGCAGACCCAGCTTTGATGTTTTCACTACAGAGGAAGCCAAATCTCCTGAAAACAACATATATTTCAAGTGTGGAATCTCAGAGGCAGTTTCTCAAAAAGTTTTTAGACCAGCAGAGCTCCATGTTTGTGGAGGGTTTACTCTGTCCCTTAGTTTTGGAAACTCCTCTACCACCTCCAAGGTTGTGAACTCCTGAGCATTTTCCATTCCAGATATGTATTCACTGATTTTGTAACTCTTCTCCTTTAATTGTGTCTTACTTGGGGTGAAGGTAATGTCAAGGCATTGTTCTGGATGAGAGCGGGAGGATATTTGTGCAGCATATATTTACATACACATTGGATTCATTTTCCAATTTTCCATTCGAAATACTGAATCCCTGACACTAACCCATACCTAGTAGACTCAGACTATTCATCCTAATATAATGGAGAAAATTAACCCAACACATTAGAAATACAAGTACTTCAGAGGAGACATGTTGTATAGTTGGACTTGACATTTGCATTATATAAGGTAGGAGTTATAAATCTAGTCAAATTTATTTGAAATATTCTCCATGTGTTTTAAACTTAACAAATATGTGAATTCTTGTTTCCTTTTTCTGTAGTCTCTTCACACACGTATATTTATATGCATATATAGAATCCTACCAGGTATCACACGTACATTTTTGTGAGGTGGCTGTCTTTCAGATACAAATTGTGAGAAGAGTTCACTCCTCCTAAATGCTGTTGGAAATGAAAATTCAACTTATAGGAGAGCGTCCTAGTAGAACAACATTATACATTAACTCATGTTCAGTAAAATAAATATTTTTGCATTTGTGGATGATACATATTTACTGATGAATTTCGATTGGCATTTATATTGGTACTTTTTAATGTTTGTGAGTTGTGTGTGTGTGTGTGTGTGTGTGTGTGTGTGTGTATAGATATAGATATAGATATAGATATACTCTCCAAATTTTTCAAAATATGAAATATATGTGTCTAATATACACTCTCTAAATTCATTCATGTTCATGTATGTGGATTTATAATCCACTTTTCACAAGATGATAATCAGAAATATTCATCCACCTGAAATACATATTTGTTTCCTAGTACTGAAAACTAACTTCAGTGAATGGTGCATACAAATCCTAATTATTCTACAGTAACTGACCCAGTCTAACATCAATGCAAGTAGACTCCTATGGGACATGATATGTAATTTGTCATTCATTTGTATTCGACACTGGTACATTATTGTTTCTTCAGTTTTTGCACATCACAGGATATACATTTCATCCACAAGTTCACAAATTAATAAGCATTTGTTTCAACTTTCACCACTTCTTGCTTCAGAACACATGTATTGTCAGGGTATCTTGACTGGTCTTTTCATGAGACTTCTTTCCAAACACATTATTTTGAATTTCCATAATCATTTTGAAGCAAACGTCACACACTCTTCATGATAAACCAAAACACAAATATTTCCATTACATATATACCTGGTTGGAATGAATGATTGTATATCAATATACGATTTCCTTTAATTTTTCAGATATCAGTTCAGTTCATTATTTAAAGTTCAAAAAAGTTATATTTTTTATTCACTGTATGGTCTATTCATGCTTTTTCTCTATGTTCCTAGAAACAGGGTACACCTCTTTGTACCCCCGATTCTCATTTTACAACTTCAATATATTGCTCCCAGAAATGGTGAAAGAAATACTCATGTCACCTCATTATCACAGTAATATTCTGGACAAAAAATGGAAAGGTCACACTTATGATTGTACCAAAGCCTAAATGGAAAGTGAACATGGATTTCTAAAAACATCCATGTCCAGGTTGCCTAATGCTGTCAATTGTCAATCCTATTGGTGACTACATATTTGTTTTTTTCCTAATTTATATATTCAAACTCAACCCTGTTGAAAATGTCTAAATCAATCACTCACTTTGTACTTTGCCTGATTTCGTAATGTTTCTATTGATATCTGCTTTTCTACATATTTTCCCCAGTTCAACATAGTGACTGACTCTTCATATGTGCTGACATTTACATTCACTCAACAACCGAAAGTCTATTGCTAAAGAACTTTTGGTCCAAATTCTATACTCACTCTTCTTCCTAAACCTACAGACTATCTTCCTAATGCTACTGAATATCCCTTTTTGACTGGATGTTCTCTTCTAAATTCAATCATCCAATGTACAAGGTCCTATGCCATTGTATATCGAATTACCTGAGGCATCTTTGCAGAACATCATTCAAAGCTAAGTATCCCAATCAAGGGCAAAACCCTTCTGGGCTTCAAATCATACCTAGATTTCTGTTTTCCTACTTATATTTCACCTCTATATTCTTGTAAATATTGCAGGTTCCCAATACCATTATTCATACACAGAATCACTCGTAACCCAAATCAAACCTGTTTTTAACCCCAAGTATACACTGTTCCCTCAATCATTTTACAGAAGAGCAGGGACAGAGTGGTTCTTACAATACAGGAAAGTTGGGGACCTTCCACCTGATGAGAACCTCAAATGTCCATGCACAAATGATACCTGGAGAAGTTGTAGGCAGGTATGAAGCACCTGAGAGAGCAAAAGTCATCTTCCATGGCAAACAACCTGGTCAGGATGAAGGGATGTGTCTGAATCTGCCTCTCTCTCTTCTTATTGTACAGAAGATGGACCGAACCAGGGCTGAGTGGAGAGCTGTTCCCGGGTGCCAATGGTGATATACATTCTACCTTATGAAAGTGTCACAGGAAGTAGGGGCAACCTCCATCTTATGTAACCCTTGGAAGCAACTGTTAGGACAAAGTGGTTGCCAAGGCAGTGACCTCATTCAGTTCCAAAGAATGTGACATACCTCATTTCCTTGGTGATGGAACTCTCCTCTGAACTTGGTATCCAAGAAGCCAGGCACCCAGAGGCAGTCCCAGTCCCAGTCCCAGTGGGCTGACTTGTTTGGATTTACCAAGGACAGAGTCAGTTTTCTTGGTACCTAATGATGTGAGGATGGCCAAATGCCAGGAGAGCTCTGAAGATGGACCTTTCCTGAGAAAACAGGTAGTGGCTAACCACTTTTTCCTGACATCTTCACAGAGTTGGTCAAGGAAACAAGATCTGAGAGAAGACAGGCCATTTCGGGGGAACATAGTATGGCCCACCAGTCAGAGGACACTCCGGATAGTCACAGACGTACTTGGGGGAAGGAGGTGCCTTTGTGGGAGTGGGTGTGGGTTTGTTGTTTTGTCTCATGTTCTGAGAACAGATAGAAAAGGCGGTTTGTTTGGTTTGGAGTGGACACTTTCTAGTAAGTCATTTGACACGGCGAGTGTTTCTGTTTCGGTGTATCCCACTGTGTCCGTTGTTGTAGACATTAGAAAAGAGAATGCATTAATGGATGTGTCCTGTCTAGTATAAATCTTCCCATGCCCAATATATGAATGGACTGCAGCTTGTCTTATCGATGTGCAACACCTGCTATCTTTCTAAGTTGTAGTTTTCTTCCTGAATTCTGGCCACTCTCCAGAATAGGCTCATGGATTTGTGTCCAAACTATGTACCACCTCCAAGCTCTGTGACATGGCCATGTACTGGATAGCTGAAGAGAATGGCGAGCATCTCAGAAAACTCAGATATCAGTGTGACCAGGAAAGTCTCAGTGCAGAAACCCTGCTTTGGGCCTTTTGCTTACTTATTGTTGTGTTGCACTGAATGTCAGGAAGGTCTTTGCCTCAGGCCACCCCTTTGTGAAGCCTGAAGAAAACAGTTTTCAAATGGAAATGAATGGGCCTCACCTGTGGCTCTTTGCTTAATTGCTTTGGAAAGGGATGTGTCTTTATCAGCCTCTTGGGCCTGTGTGTGGCTGTGACTTAGATTCTCAGCACCTGATGGATCTTAAGAATGATCCCATGTGAGCTTCCAAAACCAAAATGGCAAAAAATTTCATTCATTGTGGATGAAGTCTCTTGCCTTCCTCTGTTAGGTTCCTGCACTCCATCAAATGACAATAGGGATTCTTTGGGTCAAATGAGTTCTTCAAAGCCCTGCAGAGGTGCTTGTGTTTTCGCATGACTCTAAATCACCTAAAGAATCAATACCTAAAATCAGTAGGCCTCAAATTGGAGAAACACAGAAGTATTAACGGCAGGCTTATTTGTTCACTCCTGGTTCACAGAAACGGTGTCCAGGCTACCCTGACTTTAGACAAATGAGGGGCAAACGAGCTGATTTTGGACACTGTCTTGGGCTGCGCCCCTCATGGAAACCTCCAGCCAGAGGTTAAGATGATTGACTATATGAAATAAGATGAGGGCCATGTGGGAGTGTTTTGGTTTTAATTTTGGTCATTTGTGTGGCATTGGAAAAAATGACTGGGTCCACATGGGCTTGAACTCTGGTGTGATTCCCCTTAGAGACTGGGTTTTGGAACTGAGCTCAGAGAAGCATTGCCATGAATTTTGTTGGGATTTTAAGAGGCCACGCATGAAAGTCGCTCTTGGAAACTGAGATCTAGGCCCCGGGTGGATTTCCACAGAGGCCTGGGAATCTCAGCAAGGATATCACATGATTTTATTCTTAAATAAATGGCAGCCATAGTTGAGAGTCAAAACACACATGGACCTCACATTGTAGACCTCAATGGGCCTGGCCTAATGTGACCTTTTGTCCACTCTTTGGGAAGCCATGCCTGTGAGAGTTCTCCAGAGATTTCATTGAAATGAGCTTCCTCACCATTTAAAGTTTGCTGAATGAACTGAAACCCACAGTGCCTCCAACTTCATGCTTGAAAAATGGCTAGATAAATACCATGAAATTTTTGAAATTCCTATGACCAGGTGGCACTGGAGAAACATTGGATGTCCTGTTGCTGATCATGAGTATACCAGACAGTGCCTTGATTTACTGAGTTTCATGAAAATGGTGTAGAACAGAGATGCCAGAAATTTGGAGCCTGCTGAGTAGTGGGTCTAGAGCAGTGGTGGGGAGGTGTTTGATAAAACATCCGTGGTAGGGCCATGTGGATCTACCATTGGATTCCAAATGGCTTGTAACTGACATGGTGCAGCCAACAGACCCTTATATGTAAAGGCATCTTGTTATATGGAGACTTTTCAGAGGAAAATTAAGAATCAGGTTGATATGGACAAGGGGGCAATGGGGCAAGCTGTGAGAGATAGGAGCCTAGTTGGTGCATTCTCTTGCAGACCCTGACCCACCACACGTGACAGAACTCCCTCCAGCACTGTGTCCCAGTTTAGCTCCTAGTATTTCGTGAAACAAATACCAAACTCACAGTGCAGCAGCAAAAACACCACAAAAAGTGGAAGAGGACCAAATGGCTTCACAGTCCACACGGGGAGACACTTAGTCCCCAGTGGCCTCAGTTTACCTACAAAGAGAGGATTCAGCACTGCTTCATCTTGTTCATTGGAAAATAAGAAACCATGTCCTCCAGGTCACATAGATGCAGACCCAGCTTTGATGTTCTCACTACAGAGGAAGCCAAATCTCCTGAAAACAACATATATTTCAAGTGTGGAAGCTCAGAGGCAGTTTCTCAAAAAGTTTTTAGGCCAGCAGAGCTCCATGTTTGTGGAGTGTTTACCCTGTCCCTTAGTTTTGGAAATTCCTCTACCACCTCCAAGGTTGTGAACTCCTGAGCATTTTCCATTCCAGATATGTATTCACTGATTTTGTAACTCTTCTCCTCTAATTGTGTCTTACTTGGGATGAAGGTAATGTCAAGGCATTGTTCTGGATGAGAGCGGGAGGATATTTGTGCAGCATATATTTACATACACATTGGATTCATTTTCCAATTTTCCATTCGAAATACTGAATCCCTGACACTAACCCATACCTAGTAGACTCAGACTATTCATCCTAATATAATGGAGAAAATTAACCCAACACATTAGAAATACAAGTACTTCAGAGGAGACATGTTGTATAGTTGGACTTGACATTTGCATTATATAAGGTAGGAGTTATAAATCTAGACAAATTTATTTGAAATATTCTCCATGTGTTTTAAACTTAACAAATATGTGAATTCTTGTTTCCTTTTTCGGTAGTCTCTTCACACACGTATATTTATATGCATATATAGAATCCTACCAGGTATCACACGTACATTTTTGTGAGGTGGCTGTCTTGGCAGATACAAATTGTGAGAAGAGTTCACTCCTCCTAAATGCTGTTGGAAATGAAAATTCAACTTATAGGAGAGCGTCCTAGTAGAACAACATTATACATTAACTCATGTTCAGTAAAATAAATATTTTTGCATTTGTGGATGATACATATTTACTGATGAATTTCGATTGGCATTTATATTGGTACTTTTTAATGTCTGTGAGTTGTGTGTGTGTGTGTGTGTGTGTGTGTGTGTGTGTGTGTATAGATGTAGATATAGATATAGATATACTCTCCAAATTTTTCAAAATATGAAATATATGTGTCTAATATACACTCTCTAAATTCATTCATGTTCATGTATGTGGATTTATAATCCACTTTTCACAAGATGATAATCAGAAATATTCATCCACCTGAAATACATATTTGTTTCCTAGTACTGAAAACTAACTTCAGTGAATGGTGCATACAAATCCTAAGTATTCTACAGTAACTGACCCAGTCTAACATCAATGCAAGTAGACTCCTATGGGACATGATATGTAATTTGTCATTCATTTGTATTCGACACTGGTACATTATTGTTTCTTCAGTTTTTGCACATCACAGGATATACATTTCATCCACAAGTTCACAAATTAATAAGCATTTGTTTCAACTTTCACCACTTATTGCTTCAGAACACATGTATTGTCAGGGTTTCTTGACTGGTCTTTTCATGAGACTTCTTTCCAAACACATTATTTTGAATTTCCATAATCATTTTGAAGCAAATGTCACACACTCTTCATGATAAACCAAAACACAAATATTTCCATTACATATATACCTGGTTGGAATGAATGATTGTATATCAATATACAATTTCCTTTAATTTTTCACATATCAGTTCAGTTCATTATTTAAAGTTCAAAAAAGTTATATTATTTATTCACAGTATGGTCTATTCATGCTTTTTCTCTATATTCCTAGAAATAGGGTACACCTCTTTGTAACCCCGATTCTCATTTTACATCTTCAATATATTGCTCCCAGAAATGGTGAAAGAAATACTCATGTCACCTCATTATCACAGTAATATTCTGGACAAAAATGGAAAGGTCACACTTATGATTGTACCAAAGCCTAAATGGAAAGTGAACATGGATTTCTAAAAACATCCATGTCCAGGATGCCTAATGCTGTCAATTGTCAATCATATTGGTGACTACATATTTGTTTTTTTCCTAATTTATATATTCAAACTCAACCCTGTTGAAAATGTCTAATTCTATCACTCACTTTATAATTTGCCTGATTTCCTAATATTTCTATTGATATCTGCTTTTCTACATATTTTCCCCAGTTCAACATAGTGACTGACTCTTCATATGTGCTGACATTTACATTCACTCAACAACCGAAAGTCTATTGCTAAAGAACTTTTGGTCCAAATTCTATACTCACACTTCTTCCTAAACCTACCGACTATCTTCCTAATCCTATTGAATATCCCTTTTTGACTGGATGTTCTCTCTAAATTCAATCATCCAATGTACAAGGTCCTATGCCATTGTATATCGAATTATCTGAGGCATCTTTGCAGAACATCATTCAAAGCTAAGTATCCCAATCAAGGGCAAAACCCTTCTGGGCTTCAAATCATACCTAGATTTCTGTTTTCCTACTTATATTTCACCTCTATATTCTTGTAAATATTGCAGGTTCCCAATACCATTATTCATCACACAGAATCACTCGTAACCCAAATCAAACCTGTTTTTAACCCCAAGTATACACTGTTCCCTCAATCATTTTACAGAAGAGCAGGGACAGAGTGGTTCTTACAATACAGGAAAGTTGGGGACCTTCCACCTGATGAGAACCTCAAATGTCCATGCACAAATGATACCTGGAGAAGTTGTAGGCAGGTATGAAGCACCTGAGAGAGCAAAAGTCATCTTCCATGGCAAACAACCTGGTCAGGATGAAGGGATGTGTCTGAATCTGCCTCTCTCTCTTCTTATTGTACAGAAGATGGACCAAACCAGGGCTGAGTGGAGAGCTGTTCCCGGGTGCCAATGGTGATATACATTCTACCTTATGAAAGTGTCACAGGAAGTAGGGGCAACCTCCATCTTATGTTACCCTTGGAAGCAACTGTTAGGACAAAGTGGTTGCCAAGGCAGTGACCTCATTCAGTTCCAAAGAATGTGACATACCTCATTTCCTTGGTGATGGAACTCTCTGAACTTGGTATCCAAGAAGCCAGGCACCCAGAGGCAGTCCCAGTCCCAGTCCCAGTGGGCTCACTTGTTTGGATTTACCAAGGACAGAGTCAGTTTTCTTGGTACCTAATGATGTGAGGATGGCCAAATGCCAGGAGAGCTCTGAAGATGGACATTTCCTGAGAAAACAGGTAGTGGCTAACCACTTTTTCCTGGCATCTTCACAGAGTTGGTCAAGGAAACAAGATCTGAGAGAAGACAGGCCATTTCGGGGGAACATAGTATGGCCCACCAGTCAGAGGACACTCCGGATAGTCACAGACGTAGTTGGGGGAAGGAGGTGCCTTTGTGGGAGTGGGGGTGGGTTTGTTGTTTTGTCTCATGTTCTGAGAATAGATAGAAAAGGCGGTTTGTTTGGTTTGGAGTGGACAGTTTCTAGTAAGTCATTTGACACGGCGAGTGTTTCTCTTTCTGTGTATCCCACTGTGTCCGTTGTTGTAGACATTAGAAAAGAGAATGCATTAATGGATGTGTCCTGTCTAGTATAAATCTTCCCATGCCCAATATATGAATGGACTGCAGCTTGTCTTATCGATGTGCAACACCTGCTATCTTTCTAAGTTGTAGTTTTCTTCCTGAATTCTGGCCACTCTCCAGAATAGGCTCATGGATTTGTGTCCAAAATATGTACCACCTCCAAGCTCTGTGACATGGCCATGTACTGGATAGCTGAAGAGAATGGCGAGCATCTCAGAAAACTCAGATATCAGTGTGACCAGGAAAGTCTCAGTGCAGAAACCCTGCTTTGGGCCTTTTGCTTACTTATTGTTGTGTTGCACTGAATGTCAGGAAGGTCTTTGCTCAGGCCACCCCTTTGTGAAGCCTGAAGAAAACAGTTTTCAAATGGAAATGAATGGGCTCACCTGTGGCTCTTTGCTTAATTGCTTTGGAAAGGGATGTGTCTTTATCAGCCTCTTGGGCCTGTGTGTGGCTGTGACTTAGATTCTCAGCACCTGATGGATCTTAAGAATGATCCCATGTGAGCTTCCAAAACCAAAATGGCAAAAAATTTCATTCATTGTGGATGAAGTCTCTTGCCTTCCTCTGTTAGGTTCCTGCACTCCATCAAATGACAATAGGGATTCTTTGGGTCAAATGAGTTCTTCAAAGCCCTGCAGAGGTGCTTGTGTTTTCGCATGACTCTAAATCACCTAAAGAATCGATACCTAAAATCAGTAGGCCTCAAATTGGAGAAACACAGAAGTATTAACGGCAGGCTTATTTGTTCACTCCTGGTTCACAGAAACGGTGTCCAGGCTACCCTGACTTTAGACAAATGAGGGGCAAACGAGCTGATTTTGGACACTGTCTTGGGCTGCGCCCCTCATGGAAACCTCCAGCCAGAGGATAAGATGATTGACTATATGGAATAAGATGAGGGCCATGTGGGAGTGTTTTGGTTTTAATTTTGGTCATTTGTGTGGCATTGGAAAAAATGACTGGGTCCACGTGGGCTTGAACTCTGGTGTGATTCCCCTTAGAGACTGGGTTTTGGAACTGAGCTCAGAGAAGCATTGCCATGAATTTTGTTGGGATTTTAAGAGGCCACGCATGAAAGTCGCTCTTGGAAACTGAGACCTAGGCCCCGGGTGGATTTCCACAGAGGCCTGGGAATCTCAGCAAGGACATCACATGATTTTATTCTTAAAGAAATGGCAGCCATAGTTGAGAGTCAAAACACACATGGACCTCACATTGTAGACCTCAATGGGCCTGGCCTAATGTGACCTTTTGTCCACTCTTTGGGAAGCCATGCCTGTGAGAGTTCTCCAGAGATTTCATTGAAATGAGCTTCCTCACCATTTAATGTTTGCTGAATGAACTGAAACCCACAGTGCCTCCAACTTCATGCTTGAAAAATGGCTAGATAAATACCATGAAATTTTTGAAATTCCTATGACCAGGTGGCACTGGAGAAACATTGGATGTCCTGTTGCTGATCATGAGTATACCAGACAGTGCCTTGATTTACTGAGTTTCATGAAAATGGTGTAGAACAGAGATGCCAGAAATTTGGAGCCTGCTGAGTAGTGGGTCTAGAGCAGTGGTGGGGAGGTGTTTGATAAAACATCCGTGGTAGGGCCATGTGGATCTACCATTGGATTCCAAATGGCTTGTAACTGACATGGTGCAGCCAACAGACCCTTATATGTAAAGGCATCTTGTTATATGGAGAGTTTTCAGAGGAAAATTAAGAATCAGGTTGATATGGACAAGGGGGCAATGGGGCAAGCTGTGAGAGATAGGAGCCTAGTTGGTGCATTCTCTTGCAGACCCTGACCCACCACACGTGACAGAACTCCCTCCAGCACTGTGTCCCAGTTTAGCTCCTAGTATTTCGTGAAACAAATACCAAACTCACAGTGCAGCAGCAAAAACACCACAAAAAGTGGAAGAGGACCAAATGGCTTCACAGTCCACACGGGGAGACACTTAGTCCCCAGTGGACTCAGTTTACCTACAAAGAGAGGATTCAGCACTGCTTCATCTAGTTCATTGGAAAATAATAAACCATGTCCTCCAGGTCACATAGATGCAGACCCAGCTTTGATGTTCTCACTACAGAGGAAGCCAAATCTCCTGAAAACAACATATATTTCAAGTGTGGAAGCTCAGAGGCAGTTTCTCAAAAAGTTTTTAGGCCAGCAGAGCTCCATGTTTGTGGAGTGTTTACCCTGTCCCTTAGTTTTGGAAACTCCTCTACCACCTCCAAGGTTGTGAACTCCTGAGCATTTTCCATTCCAGATATGTATTCACTGATTTTGTAACTCTTCTCCTCTAATTGTGTCTTACTTGGGGTGAAGGTAATGTCAAGGCATTGTTCTGGATGAGAGCGGGAGGATATTTGTGCAGCATATATTTACATACACATTGGATTCATTTTCCAATTTTCCATTCGAAATACTGAATCCCTGACACTAACCCATACCTAGTAGACTCAGACTATTCATCCTAATATAATGGAGAAAATTAGCCCTACACATTAGAAATACAAGTACTTCAGAGGAGACATGTTGTATATTTGGACTTGACATTTGCATTATATAAGGTAGGAGTTATAAATCTAGTCAAATTAATTTGAAATATTCTCCATGTGTTTTAAACTTAACAAATATGTGAATTCTTGTTTCCTTTTTCTGTAGTCTCTTCACACACGTATATTTATATGCATATATAGAATCCTACCAGGTATCACACGTACATTTTTCTGAGGTGGCTGTCTTGGCAGATACAAATTGTGAGAAGATTTCACTCCTCCTAAATGCTGTTGGAAATGAAAATTCAACTTATAGGAGAGCGTCCTAGTAGAACAACATTATTCATTAGCTCATGTTCAGTAAAATAAATATTTTTGCATTTGTGGATGATACATATTTACTGATGAATTTCGATTGGCATTTATATTGGTACTTTTTAATGTCTGTGAGTTGTGTGTGTGTGTGTGTGTGTGTGTGTGTGTGTGTATAGATGTAGATATAGATATAGATATACTCTCCAAATTTTTCAAAATATGAAATATATGTGTCTAATATACACTCTCTAAATTCATTCATGTTCATGTATGTGGATTTATAATCCACTTTTCACAAGATGATAATCAGAAATATTCATCCACCTGAAATACATATTTGTTTCCTAGTACTGAAAACTAACTTCAGTGAATGGTGCATACAAATTCTAATTATTCTACAGTAACTGACCCAGTCTAACATCAATGCAAGTAGACTCCTATGGGACATGATATGTAATTTGTCATTGATTTGTATTCGACACTGGTACATTATTGTTTCTTCAGTTTTTGCACATCACAGGATATACATTTCATCCACAAGTTCACAAATTAATAAGCATTTGTTTCAACTTTCACCACTTCTTGCTTCAGAACACATGTATTGTCAGGGTTTCTTGACTGGTCTTTTCGTGAGACTTCTTTCCAAACACATTATTTTGAATTTCCATAATCATTTTGAAGCAAAACTCACACACTCTTCATGATAAACCAAAACACAAATATTTCCATTACATATATACCTGGTTGGAATGAATGATTGTATATCAATATACGATTTCCTTTAATTTTTCAGATATCAGTTCAATTCATTATTTAAAGTTCAAAAAAGTTATATTTTTTATTCACTGTATGGTCTATTCATGCTTTTTCTCTATGTTCCTAGAAACAGGGTACACCTCTTTGTACCCCCGATTCTCATTTTACATCTTCAATATATTGCTCCCAGAAATGGTGAAAGAAATACTCATGTCACCTCATTATCACAGTAATATTCTGGACAAAAAATGGAAAGGTCACACTTATGATTGTACCAAAGCCTAAATGGAAAGTGAACATGGATTTCTAAAAACATCCATGTCCAGGTTGCCTAATGCTGTCAATTGTCAATCCTATTGGTGACTACATATTTGTTTTTTTCCTAATTTATATATTCAAACTCAACCCTGTTGAAAATGTCTAATTCTATCACTCACTTTATACTTTGCCTGATTTCGTAATGTTTCTATTGATATCTGCTTTTCTACATATTTTCCCCAGTTCAACATAGTGACTGACTCTTCATATGTGCTGACATTTACATTCACTCCACAACCGAAAATCTATTGCTAAAGAACTTTTGGTCCAAATCCTATGCTCACTCTTCTTCCTAAACCTAAAGACTATCTTCCTAATCCTACTGAATATCCCTTTTTGACTGGATGTTCTCTTCTAAATTCAATCATCCAATGTACAAGGTCCTATGCCATTGTATATCGAATTATCTGAGGCACCTTTGCAGAACATCATTCAAAGCTAAGTATCCCAATCAAGGGCAAAACCCTTCTGGGCTTCAAATCATACCTAGATTTCTGTTTTCCTACTTATATTTCACCTCTATATTCTTGTAAATATTGCAGGTTCCCAATACCATTATTCATCACACAGAATCACTCGTAACCCAAATCAAACCTGTTTTTAACCCCAAGTATACACTGTTCCCTCAATCATTTTACAGAAGAGCAGGGACAGAGTGGTTCTTACAATACAGGAAAGTTGGGGACCTTCCACCTGATGAGAACCTCAAATGTCCATGCACAAATGATACCTGGAGAAGTTGTAGGCAGGTATGAAGCACCTGAGAGAGCAAAAGTCATCTTCCATGGCAAACAACCTGGTCAGGATGAAGGGATGTGTCTGAATCTGCCTCTCTCTCTTCTTATTGTACAGAAGATGGACCAAACCAGGGCTGAGTGGAGAGCTGTTCCCGGGTGCCAATGGTGATATACATTCTACCTTATGAAAGTGTCACAGGAAGTAGGGGCAACCTCCATCTTATGTTTCCCTTGGAAGCAACTGTTAGGACAAAGTGGTTGCCAAGGCAGTGACCTCATTCAGTTCCAAAGAATGTGACATACCTCATTTCCTTGGTGATGGAACTCTCTGAACTTGGTATCCAAGAAGCCAGGCACCCAGAGGCAGTCCCAGTCCCAGTCCCAGTGGGCTCACTTGTTTGGATTTACCAAGGACAGAGTCAGTTTTCTTGGTACCTAATGATGTGAGGATGGCCAAATGCCAGGAGAGCTCTGAAGATGGACCGTTCCTGAGAAAACAGGTAGTGGCTATCCACTTTTTCCTGACATCTTCACAGAAGTTGGTCAAGGAAACAAGATCTGAGAGAAGACAGGCCATTTCGGGGGAACATAGTATGGCCCACCAGTCAGAGGACACTCCGGATAGTCACAGACCTACTTGGGGGAAGGAGGTGCCTTTGTGGGAGTGGGTGTGGGTTTGTTGTTTTGTCTCATGTTCTAGAATAGATAGAAAAGCGGTTTGTTTGGTTTGGAGTGGACAGTTTCTAGTAAGTCATTTGACACGGCGAGTGTTTCTCTTTCTGTGTATCCCACTGTGTCCCGTTGTTGTAGACATTAGAAAAGAGAATGCATTAATGGATGTGTCCTGTCTAGTATAAATCTTCCCATGCCCAATATATGAATGGACTGCAGCTTGTCTTATCGATGTGCAACACCTGCTATCTTTCTAAGTTGTAGTTTTCTTCCTTAATTCTGGCCACTCTCCAGAATAGGCTCATGGATTTGTGTCCAAACTATGTACCACCTCCAAGCTCTGTGACATGGCCATGTACTGGATAGCTGAAGAGAATGGCGAGCATCTCAGAAATTCAGATATCAGTGTGACTAGGAAAGTCTCAGTGCAGAAACCCTGCTTTGGGCCTTTTGCTTACTTATTGTTGTGTTGCACTGAATGTCAGGAAGGGTCTTTGCCTCAGGCCACCCCTTTGTGAAGCCTGAAGAAAACAGTTTTCAAATCTAAATGAATGGGCCTCACCTGTGGCTCTTTGCTTAATTGCTTTGGAAAGGGATGTGTCTTTATCAGCCTCTTGGGCCTGTGTGTGGCTGTGACTTAGATTCTCAGCACCTGATGGATCTTAAGAATGATCCCATGTGAGCTTCCAAAACCAAAATGGCAAAAAATTTCATTCATTGTGGATGAAGTCTCTTGCCTTCCTCTGTTAGGTTCCTGCACTCCATCAAATGACAATAGGGATTCTATGGGTCAAATGAGTTCTTCAAAGCCCTGCAGAGGTGCTTGTGTTTTCGCATGACTCTAAATCACCTAAAGAATCGATACCTAAAATCAGTAGGCCTCAAATTGGAGAAACACAGAAGTATTAACGGCAGGCTTATTTGTTCACTCCTGGTTCACAGAAACGGTGTCCAGGCTACCCTGACTTTAGACAAATGAGGGGCAAACGAGCTGATTTTGGACACTGTCTTGGGCTGCGCCCCTCATGGAAACCTCCAGCCAGAGGTTAAGATGATTGACTATATGAAATAAGATGAGGGCCATGTGGGAGTGTTTTGTTTTAATTTTGGTCATTTGTGTGGCATTGGAAAAAATGACTGGGTCCACGCGGGCTTGAACTCTGGTGTGATTCCCCTTAGAGACTGGGTTTGGGGAACTGAACTATGAGAAGCATTGCCATGAATTTTGTTGGGATTTAAGAGGCCACGCATGAAAGTCGCTCTTGGAAACTGAGATCTAGGCCCCGGGTGGATTTCCACAGAGGCCTGGGAATCTCAGCAAGGATGTCACATGATTTTATTCTTAAAGAAATGGCAGCCATAGTTGAGAGTCAAAACACACATGGACCTCACATTGTAGACCTCAATGGGCCTGGCCTAATGTGACCTTTGTCCACTCTTTGGGAAGCCATGCCTGTGAGAGTTCTCCAGAGATTTCATTGAAATGAGCTTCCTCACCATTTAATGTTTGCTGAATGAACTGAAACCCACAGTGCCTCCAACTTCATGCTTGAAAAATGCTAGATAAATACCATGAAATTTTTGAAATTCCTATGACCAGGTGGCACTGGAGAAACATTGGATGTCCTGTTGCTGATCATGAGTATACCAGACAGTGCCTTGATTTACTGAGTTTCATGAAAATGGTGTAGAACAGAGATGCCAGAAATTTGGAGCCTGCTGAGTAGTGGGTCTAGAGCAGTGGTGGGGAGGTGTTTGATAAAACATCCGTTGGTAGGGCCATGTGGATCTACCATTGGATTCCAAATGGCTTGTAACTGACATGGTGCAGCCAACAGACCCTTATATGTAAAGGCATCTTGTTATATGGAGAGTTTTCAGAGGAAAATTAAGAATCAGGTTGATATGGACAAGGGGGCAATGGGGCAAGCTGTGAGAGATAGGAGCCTAGTTGGTGCATTCTCTTGCAGACCCTGACCCACCACACGTGACAGGAACTCCCTCCAGCACTGTGTCCCAGTTTAGCTCCTAGTATTTCGTGAAACAAATACCAAACTCACAGTGCAGCAGGCAAAAACACCACAAAAAGTGGAAGAGGACAAATGGCTTCACAGTCCACACGGGGAGACACTTAGTCCCCAGTGGCCTCAGTTTACCTACAAAGAGAGGATTCAGCACTGCTTCATCTTGTTCATTGGAAAATAAGAAACCATGTCCTCCAGGTCACATAGATGCAGACCCAGCTTTGATGTTCTCACTACAGAGGAAGCCAAATCTCCTGAAAACAACATATATTTCAAGTGTGGAAGCTCAGAGGCAGTTCTCAAAAAGTTTTTAGGCCAGCAGAGCTCCATGTTTGTGGAGTGTTTACCCTGTCCTTAGTTTGGAAACTCCTCTACCACCTCCAAGGTTGTGAACTCCTGAGCATTTTCCATTCCAGATATGTATTCACTGATTTTGTAACTCTTCTCTCTAATTGTGTCTTACTTGGGGTGAAGGTAATGTCAAGGCATTGTTCTGGATGAGAGCGGGAGGATATTGTGCAGCATATATTTACATACACATTGGATTCAATTTCCAATTTCCATTCGAAATACTGAATCCCTGACACTAACCCATACCTAAGTAGACTCAGACTATTCATCCTAATATAATGGAGAAAATTAACCCAAAACATTAGAAATACAAGTACTTCAGAGGAGACATGTTGTATAGTTGGACTTGACATTTGCATTATATAAGGTAGGAGTTATAAATCTAGTCAAATTTATTTGAAATATTCTCCATGTGTTTTAAACTTAACAAATATGTGAATTCTTGTTTCCTTTTTCTGTAGTCTCTTCACACACGTATATTTATATGCATATATAGAATCCTACCAGGTATCACACGTACATTTTTGTGAGGTGGCTGTCTTGGCAGATACAAATTGTGAGAAGAGTTCACTCCTCCTAAATGCTGTTGGAAATGAAAATTCAACTTATAGGAGAGCGTCCTAGTAGAACAACATTATACATTAACTCATGTTCAGTAAAATAAATATTTTTGCATTTGTGGATGATACATATTTACTGATGAATTTCGATTGGCATTTATATTGGTACTTTTAATGTCTGTGAGTTGTGTGTGTGTGTGTGTGTGTGTGTGTATAGATATAGATATAGATATAGATATACTCTCCAAATTTTTCAAAATATGAAATATATGTGTCTAATATACACTCTCTAAATTCATTCATGTTCATGTATGTGGATTTATAATCCACTTTTCACAAGATGATAATCAGAAATATTCATCCACCTGAAATACATATTTGTTTCCTAGTACTGAAAACTAACTTCAGTGAATGGTGCATACAAATTCTAATTATTCTACAGTAACTGACCCAGTCTAACATCAATGCAAGTAGACTCCTATGGGACATGATATGTAATTTGTCATTGATTTGTATTCGACACTGGTACATTATTGTTTCTTCAGTTTTTGCACATCACAGGATATACATTTCATCCACAAGTTCACAAATTAATAAGCATTTGTTTCAACTTTCACCACTTCTTGCTTCAGAACACATGTATTGTCAGGGTTCTTGACTGGTCTTTTCGTGAGACTTCTTTCCAAACACATTATTTTGAATTTCCATAATCATTTTGAAGCAAACTCACACACTCTTCATGATAAACCAAAACACAAATTTTCCATTACATATATACCTGGTTGGAATGAATGATTGTATATCAATATACGATTTCCTTTAATTTTTCAGATATCAGTTCAATTCATTATTTAAAGTTCAAAAAAGTTATATTTTTTATTCACTGTATGGTCTATTCATGCTTTTTCTCTATGTTCTTAGAAACAGGGTACACCTCTTTGTACCCCCGATTCTCATTTTACATCTTCAATATATTGCTCCCAGAAATGGTGAAAGAAATACTCATGTCACCTCATTATCACAGTAATATTCTGGACAAAAAATGGAAAGGTCACACTTATGATTGTACCAAAGCCTAAATGGAAAGTGAACATGGATTTCTAAAAACATCCATGTCCAGGTTGCCTAATGCTGTCAATTGTCAAATCCTATTGGTGACTACATATTTGTTTTTTTCCTAATTTATATATTCAAACTCAACCCTGTTGAAAATGTCTAATTCTATCACTCACTTTATACTTTGCCTGATTTCGTAATGTTTCTATTGATATCTGCTTTTCTACATATTTTCCCCAGTTCAACATAGTGACTGACTCTTCATATGTGCTGACATTTACATTCACTCCACAACCGAAAATCTATTGCTAAAGAACTTTTGGTCCAAATCCTATGCTCACTCTTCTTCCCTAAACCTAAAGACTATCTTCCTAATCCTACTGAATATCCCTTTTTGACTGGATGTTCTCTTCTAAATTCAATCATCCAATGTACAAGGTCCTATGCCATTGTATATCGAATTATCTGAGGCACCTTTGCAGAACATCATTCAAAGCTAAGTATCCCAATCAAGGGCAAAACCCTTCTGGGCTTCAAATCATACCTAGATTTCTGTTTCCTACTTATATTTCACCTCTATATTCTTGTAAATATTGCAGGTTCCCAATACCATTATTCATCACACAGAATCACTCGTAACCCAAATCAAACCTGTTTTTAACCCCAAGTATACACTGTTCCCTCAATCATTTTACAGAAGAGCAGGGACAGAGTGGTTCTTACAATACAGGGAAAGTTGGGGACCTTCCACCTGATGAGAACCTCAAATGTCCATGCACAAATGATACCTGGAGAAGTTCTAGGCAGGTATGAAGCACCTGAGAGAGCAAAAGTCATCTTCCATGGCAAACAACCTGGTCAGGATGAAGGATGTGTCTGAATCTGCCTCTCTCTCTTCTTATTGTACAGAAGATGGACCAAACCAGGGCTGAGTGGAGAGCTGTTCCCGGGTGCCAAGGTGATATACATTCTACCTTATGAAAGTGTCACAGGAAGTAGGGGCAACCTCCATCTTATGTTTCCCTTGGAAGCAACTGTTAGGACAAAGTGGTTGCCAAGGCAGTGACCTCATTCAGTTCCAAAGAATGTGACATACCTCATTTCCTTGGTGATGGAACTCTCTGAACTTGGTATCCAAGAAGCCAGGCACCCAGAGCAGTCCCAGTCCCAGTCCCAGTGGGCTCACTTGTTTGGATTTACCAAGGACAGAGTCAGTTTTCTTGGTACCTAATGATGTGAGGATGGCCAAATGCCAGGAGAGCTCTGAGATGGACCGTTCCTGAGAAAACAGGGTAGTGGCTATCCACTTTTCCTGACATCTTCACAGAGTTGGTCAAGGAAACAAGATCTGAGAGAAGACAGGCCATTTCGGGGAACATAGTATGGCCCACCAGTCAGAGGACACTCCGGATAGTCACAGACCTACTTGGGGGAAGGAGGTGCCTTTGTGGGAGTGGGTGTGGGTTTGTTGTTTTGTCTCATGTTCTAGGAATAGATAGAAAAGGCGGTTTGTTTGGTTTGGAGTGGACAGTTTCTAGTAAGTCATTTGACACGGCGAGTGTTTCTCTTTCTGTGTATCCCACTGTGTCCGTTGTTGTAGACATTAGAAAAGAGAATGCATTAATGGATGTGTCCTGTCTAGTATAAATCTTCCCATGCCCAATATATGAATGGACTGCAGCTTGTCTTATCGATGTGCACACCTGCTATCTTTCTAAGTTGTAGTTTCTTCCTTAATTCTGGCCACTCTCCAGAATAGGCTCATGGATTTGTGTCCAAACTATGTACCACCTCCAAGCTCTGTGACATGGCCATGTACTGGATAGCTGAAGAGAATGGCGAGCATCTCAGAAAATTCAGATATCAGTGTGACTAGGAAAGTCTCAGTGCAGAAACCCTGCTTTGGGCCTTTTGCTTACTTATTGTTGTGTTGCACTGAATGTCAGGAAGGTCTTTGCCTCAGGCCACCCTTTGTGAAGCCTGAAGAAAACAGTTTTCAAATCTAAATGAATGGGCCTCACCTGTGGCTCTTTGCTTAATTGCTTTGGAAAGGGAATGTGTCTTTATCAGCCTCTTGGGCCTGTGTGTGGCTGTGACTTAGATTCTCAGCACCTGATGGATCTTAAGAATGATCCCATGTGAGCTTCCAAAACCAAAAATGGCAAAAATTTCATTCATTGTGGATGAAGTCTCTTGCCTTCCTCTGTTAGGTTCCTGCACTCCATCAAATGACAATAGGGATTCTATGGGTCAAATGAGTTCTTCAAAGCCCTGCAGAGGTGCTTGTGTTTTCGCATGACTCTAAATCACCTAAAGAATCGATACCTAAAATCAGTAGGCCTCAAATTGGAGAAACACAGAAGTATTAACGGGCAGGCTTATTTGTTCACTCCTGGTTCACAGAAACGGTGTCCAGGCTACCCTGACTTTAGACAAATGAGGGGCAAACGAGCTGATTTTGGACACTGTCTTGGGCTGCGCCCCTCATGGAAACCTCCAGCCAGAGGTTAAGATGATTGACTATATGAAATAAGATGAGGGCCATGTGGGAGTGTTTTGGTTTTAATTTTGGTCATTTGTGTGGCATTGGAAAAAATGACTGGGTCCACGCGGGCTTGAACTCTGGTGTGATTCCCCTTAGAGACTGGGTTTTGGAACTGAACTATGAGAAGCATTGCCATGAATTTTGTTGGGATTTTAAGAGGCCACGCATGAAAGTCGCTCTTGGAAACTGAGATCTAGGCCCCGGTGGATTTCCACAGAGGCCTGGGAATCTCAGCAAGGATGTCACATGATTTTATTCTTAAAGAAATGGCAGCCATAGTTGAGAGTCAAAACACACATGGACCTCACATTGTAGACCTCAATGGGCCTGGCCTAATGTGACCTTTTGTCCACTCTTTGGGAAGCCATGCCTGTGAGAGTTCTCCAGAGATTTCATTGAAATGAGCTTCCTCACCATTTAAATGTTTGCTGAATGAACTGAAACCCACAGTGCCTCCAACTTCATGCTTGAAAAATGGCTAGATAAATACCATGAAATTTTGAAATTCCTATGACCAGGTGGCACTGGAGAAACATTGGATGTCCTGTTGCTGATCATGAGTATACCAGACAGTGCCTTGATTTACTGAGTTTCATGAAAATGGTGTAGAACAGAGATGCCAGAAATTTGGAGCCTGCTGAGTAGTGGGTCTAGAGCAGTGGTGGGAGGTGTTTGATAAAACGATCCGTGGTAGGGCCATGTGGA